>NW_024429218.1:10662877-10739337 GCF_017639785.1 Mesocricetus auratus | reverse complement strand
ATCTATGTCTGTCACCATGTACAAAACTTAAGTCTAAATGGATGAAATATCTCAACATAAATCCAGCCACACTGAACCTGTTAGAAGAGAAAATGAGAAGTACCCTTGAATGAATTGGTACAGGAGACCACTTCTAGAACATAACACCAGTTGCACAAACACTGAGATCCACAATTAATAAATGGGACCTCCTGATACTGAGTAGTTTCTG
The DNA here is from genome assembly GCF_017639785.1 of Mesocricetus auratus. Lineage (NCBI taxonomy): Eukaryota > Metazoa > Chordata > Mammalia > Rodentia > Cricetidae > Mesocricetus > Mesocricetus auratus. The sequence goes on along the minus strand of NW_024429218.1, from coordinate 10,739,126 downwards.
TAAGGAAATGACAGTAAGCAAGACAAAAAGACAACCCACAGTTTGGGAAAAGTTATTCACTAACCTCACATATAACAGAGGGCTGATCTCAAAAATTTACAAAGAACACAAGAGGCTATTCTCCAAAACAACAAAGGACCCAATTAATAAGTGGGAGACTGAACTAAATAGAGATTTCTCAATAGGAGAGACTCAAATGACTGAGAGACACTTGAGAAAGTGATCAATATCCATTAGGGAAATGAAAATCAAAACAACCCTGAGATAACATTTTATTCCTGTCAGCATGTCTAAAACAAAAACAACAATGACATACTTTAGTAGAAAAATTCTCAACTTTATATTGAAAAATAAAATTAGCAGTTGAGCCAAAACAAATGAATTTCCAGAGCCATCACAATCAATGATTTTTACCACTAGGATGGATTCAGAGCAATAAAATCAAAATGGTATGTTCACAAATAATTAGGGTGAATCAATGAAATCAAATTGAAGATGCTGATATTGTTCAGCACACCTATGATCACCACATTTTGGACAATTAAACTAAAATATCAAAGGAAAAAAGAAAAATTTTCAATAGTTTTTACTCTCACAACTGGGTTTTTAATGTAGAAGATTGGAAATACAACCATATCTATCTCCATACACAAAACTCTAGTCCAAATAGATCAAAGACCTAAATATAAATCCAGCCATACTGAGCTTCATAGAAAAGAAAGTGGGACATTGCCTTGAAAGAACTGACACATGATCCCTCTGTTCTGAATTGGGAGAAATAGATTCATCAACCAAAGAAAATCTTAAATCCAATATATTTCTAACACAAAATATCCAGGAAGTATGGGACATATGAAAAGGTGAAACCTAAGAACAATAGGGATAGAAGAAAGTGAAGAAACCCAGCTCAAAAATGCAGAAAACATATTCAACAAAATCATAGAAGAAAATTTTCCCAACCTAAAGAAAGACGTGCCAATGAAAGTACAAGACGACTACAGAACATCAAATAGAGTTGACCAAAAAAAAAACCTCCCTCACCACATGATAATAAACACTCAAAACATACAGAAATACAGAATAAGGAAATCATATTAAAATCAGCAAAGGAAAAAGACCAAATAGCATATAAAGGCAAACCTATAAGAATCATACCTGAATTCTCCATGAAATATCTGAAAGTAAGGATTTCTTAGATAGATATCATACCAACAGTAAGACACTAGGGATGCCAGCACAGACTAAAATTACAAGCAAAGCTTTCAATCACTATGGATGGAGAAAACAAGATATTCTATGTCAAAACCAGATTTAAATAATACATATCCAGAAAAATGGGAATCAGTGTACCACAAGATCCAGCAATTCCATTCATAGGCATATTCCCAAAAGAGGCACATTCATGCAACAAGGACATCTATTGAACTATGTTCATAACAGCAATATTTGTAATATACAGAACCTGGAAACAACCTAGATGCCCCTCAACTGAAGAGTGGATAGAGAAAATGTGGTAAATTTACACAATGGAGTAGTACTGAGTGAAAAAAACCAATAGAATACTGAAATTTACAGGCTAATGGATAACACTAGAAGAAACCATGTTAAGTGAGGTAACCCCATCACAAAAAGACAAACACATTATGTATTTGCTCATATATAGATTTTAGACATGAAATAGGGGATTGCCAGCCTACGATCCCACTTCCAGAGAGTCTGGGAAACAGAGAGGACCATAAGAAAGATATCCATGGTACCCCAGAGAAGGGGAACATCAGAGGATATCCTGAGGGGAATGGAAGCATGGGGGGATGTGAGAGGGAGGTGAGAGAAAGAGAGGGGTAAAAGAGGTGTGGAGAAGAGGATATGGGGGAGCAAGGAGGTTGAGTTGGGGGAAGAATAGAGTAGCAGGGTGAGAGATACTATAATAGAGGAGAGATCTGGCACTAGTAAGATCTCCAGAGGTCTACATTGGTGACAGTAGCTGGCAATTTAACCAGAAGGGTTAAATGCCCTTCCATGATAATGTGACTGATGAGTACCTTGTATGCCATCCTAGAGCCTCCATCCAGTGGTGGCTGGTGGATGCAGAGGCAGACACCCACAGCAAAATGCTGAACTTATCTTCTTGAAACCAGTTGCAGAGAGGAAGGAGCAATGAGCAAATGGGTCAAGACGAGGCAGATGAATGCAACAAAAAAAAGCTTCTCTGAACAACAAGGATTTCATGGACCCCAGACAGTTAACTTAGACCAGCATGGGACTAATCTTTACACCCTGAATGTGGGTATCATTGTGAATGTCTCAACATTCTTTGTAGCCTCAGGGAATAGATCAGTATTTATCCCTTGCACAAAATGGACTTTGGGAGCCCACATCATATGGAATGATTCCCTCTCAGCCTGTTCACATGGGGCAGTCCTAGCCCTTGATCCTCGACAATATGACAGACTTTGGGGCTCCCCCATAAAGAGCCTTAAACTCTCTGGAGAGTGAAGTTGGGATTTGGTGAGGGGTTTGGTAGGGTCGTGAAGGCAGAGGAGGAGGTGATTGAGAGGGAGCTAGGATTTACATATGAAGTAAGCTTGTTTCTAATTTAAGAAAAACAAAATAGGAATCAAAAATAAATAACCATTAGTATCTGTCAATATCAATGGTCTTAACTCACCTATAAAATGTTACAGGCTACGAAAATGTATATGAATTCAGAATTTATTCTTCTTCATTCAAGTAACTCATCTTAACTCCAAAGGCATATGTTAACTCAGAGTAAAGGGTTAGAAAAAGATATTCCAATGAAATGTAAATAAGAAACAAGATGGTGTTGCTACCCTAATATCTACCAAATTAGACTGCTAGCTAAAATTAATCAAAAGAGTTGAAGATGGTCATTTCATATACATCAAAGGAAAAATCAATCTAGAGGAAGTCTCAATTCTGAACATCTTTGCACCAAATAAAGAGGCACCCTCATTTGTAAGAAACACATTACTAAAACAGAAATAACACATTAAACCACACCAACATATAGAGGAAGGCTTCAACATCCCCACTCTTACCACTGGAGAGGACACCAGATAGAAACTTGCTGTTGTAAAATCCCTAGATTCTGTTGGTGTCATATTAGTATTTCTAAGGTGGAATGTGTTCTTATACTGTCATCTTCCCATCACATCTTCCAGTGTGTATGTGTGGGTTCTGTCCCTCTCCTGGTGTTTATCCATCCAAGGCTCTCTATGGTGCAGGGGGTTCCAAGATTCCAATGCCTGTAGATGCTAGATGGTTCTCTGTAGGATTCCTTGCTGAGACAGGACTGGGGCCTGTGGTTCAGAGGACTTAAACAAGGAAATGTGGGCAGGACAATACCAGGCACTCAACTCTTTCTGTAGGAGCCAGTCCAAGTTAGTAATGGTAGCATAGGCTGAAAGGCTCAGACTGCCTCCAACCATGCATTTTCTTTTGCCAATGAATTGTTTCATTATCATGGCATGGAGACAAATTACTAGTTATGAATCCTCAATTTTTGTTCATTTCTGGATAGGATTTTTTTCTTTAGACAAATTTACACATTCCTTTACATCTATTATTTGCCTCTGAGATTTTTTCTTTCTTTCTACTACTCTGTATCTCTTGTCTGATAGCTGCCTAGGTAGCCCTGGGTGTCTCCCTATATTTCTCGAGCATTTTGCCCTACCTTTCTCTCTGGCTACTTTCATCTCCTTGCCTAATGCTGCTGAGATATTGCCCTTCACCTTTATGGAGATCAATTAGTTGCCTGAGGCAGGTGAGATGAAACATCTGCAACACATCTTTATATAATCAAAATATGCAGCAAAATCACATTTTACACAAATTTTAATCTTTAATAACGGCAGCAGGAATGAAAGTAATATACTTATGGACAGTTAAAGTAATCATATGAAGCATAAAGTAATTAAATACTCTTTACTTATTTAAAATATTTTAAAAATAGTTTGTTTATAAACATGTGAAGATGATAAAGAAAGTAGAAAAAGTGGACATAGACAGGCAGAAAAAATGAATAATTTAAAAATAATAAAATAAAATTTGTCCCCCAAAACCAGAGTTCTATAGTTTTACATGAAGCAGTGATGGAATTCTTAGATATACTGTTTGATATTTTCCCCAGTATTTTACTTAATTTTCCTACTACCTACTTAACATTTAATATGTGCATAAACTCAGGGTTTGTCAGATAATCTTGAATTTTCAGAAATGTAAAGTATTCCACCAAATGTGAACAATTTTGTTTCTGATCTGTGATGGTAGAGCATTTAAAGATTACAAGGAGCCGGGCATTGGTGGTGCACGCCTTTAATCCCAGCACTTGGGAGGCAGAGGCAGGTGGATCTCTGTGAGTTTGAGGCCAGCCTGGTCTACGAATGTGAGTTCCAGGACAGCCTCCATAGCCACAGAGAAACCCTGTCTCGAAAAAAAAAAAAAGATTACAAGGAGACTAAGTCAGATGGGGGACTGCAATAGTCATACCTGAGCTATCCAGATAGCCTTGAATATGATAAAACAAGGCCAAAGAAAGATCAAACCTAACAATCACACTTTGAAACTAATAAAAAAGTCAAAGAAACTGAGAATAGATTTCTACTGTACATATTATTTATGGTGTGATCCTTATATTGAAGTGTGGAGGTATCAGTACATTAGAATTATATGTACACACAATATTGAACTAGGGTGAAATCCTGCCTTTCATAAAAATAAAAAGTAAACATGAAAGAGTGTCAAATAATTCACTGGTGTATATCCATGGACAAAACCACCATTCTGTGAAAGAAGGAAGAAACTCTTGGGATGACTAGTTTAACCATGGCCTAGAATATCAGGTAAACAGGCCGGCTTCCCGGCCTGTGTTCCAGAGCCTGCAGATCGCCTGGGAACTGCACAGAGCTCCCAATCCCGGCGGGAGCCAAGCACCCCAGACTCCAGGTCTTCTCTCCAACCAACGAGTCCAGGAAACGAGAGGAGGCTGGGAGTACAGGGAAGTAGCTGTCCCTCCGGCAGCATCAGGTAAACAGGCCGGCTTCCCGGCCTGTGTTCCAGAGCCTGCAGATCGCCTGGGAACTGCACAGAGCTCCCAATCCCGGCGGGAGCCAAGCACCCCAGACTCCAGATCTTCTCTCCACCAACGAGACCAGGAAACGAGAGGAGGCTGGGAGTACAGGGAAGTAGCTGTCCCTCTGGCAGCATCAGGTAAACAGGCCGGCTTCCCGGCCTGTGTTCCAGAGCCTGCAGATCGCCTGGGAACTGCACAGAGCTCCCAATCCCGGCGGGAGCCAAGCACCCCAGACTCCAGATCTTCTCTCCCACCAACGAGACCAGGAAACTAGAGGAGCCAGGGAGACCAGGCGAGTAGCTGTTCCGGATCAGGTACAACAGGACCCAGCATAGGGTCCAGGGGACCAGGTAGGAGGCTAAGCGCCCCAGATTCCTGTTCTTCTTCTCCACCCACGGACCACCATTTGGACAAGGTATAGAAGAACCAACAGATTATTGGACTTGCTAGCACCCACCAAAGGGAACTCTGGTCCCCAGACCAGTAAGGGGCTCTTTCTGCACCCACTAGAAGAAGAGATGGGAAAGAGACAATACAAAAACACAGTCAGCAACAGAAAAACAAATATGACACCGCCAGATTCTAGAGACTCCACACCAGCAAGACCCCAACATTCCAATGGGAAGGAAGCAGAAGAGAACGACCTTAAAAGCACTTTCATGAAAATGATAGAGGCCCTAAAAGAGGATATTGGAAAATCCCTCAAAGAAATGGAAGAAAAAACAAACCAAAAAATGCAAGAAATGGAAGAAAAAACAAACCAAAAAATGCAAGAATTGGAAGAAAAAACAAACCAAAAAAGGCACGAAATGGAAGAAGAAATGAAGCAAAAAATGCAAGAAATGGAAGAAAAAACAAAGCAAAAAATGCAAGAATTAGAAGAAGAAACATACCAAAAAAGGCAGGAAATGGAAGAAGAAACAAAGCAAAAAATGCAAGAAATGGTAGAAAAAACAAAGCAAAAAATGAAAAAAATGGAAGAAGAAACAAACCAAAAAAGGCAGGAAATGGAAGAAGAAACAAAGCACAAAATCCAAGAAATGGAACATAAAGCAAACCAAAAAATGCAAGAAATGGAAGAAAGAACAAACCAAAAAGTTCATAAAAGGCAACAAACAGACGAACAGATAAACAGAAAATTGCAAGAAGCAATGCAAACGCTGCAAGGGTTGAAAACTGAAATAGAGACATTAAAAAAACACAATCTGAAGAAAGGCAGAAAATAGAAAAGCTGGACAAACAGTCAGGCACTACCAATACAAGCATTACCAACAGAATAGAAGAGATGGAAGAGAGAATCTCAAGTGTTGAAGATACACTAGGAGAAATGGATTTATCAACCAAAGAAAACCTTAAATCCAACAAATCCTTAACACAAAACATCCAGGAATTATGGGACACCATGAAAAGACCAAACCTAAGAATAATAGGTATAGAAGAAGGAGAAGAAATCCACCTCAAAGGGGCAGAAGGCATATTCAACAAAATCATAGAAGAAAACTTTCCCAACCTTAAGAAAGACATGCCAATGAAGGTACAAGAAGCCTACAGAACACCAAATAGAGTGGACCACAAAAAAATTCCCTCGCCACATAATAATCAAGACCCCAAACATACAGAATAAAGAAAGAATATTAAGAGCAGCTAAGGAAAAAGGTCAAGTAACATATAAAGGCAGACCTATCAGAATTACACCTGATTTCTCCATGGAAACTCTGAAAGCCAGAAGGTCCTGGATAGATATTCTACCTACACTAAGAGACCATGGGTGCCGGTCCAGACTACTATACCCGGCAAAGCTCTCAATCACTATAGATGGAGAAAACAAGATATTCCATGACAAAACTAGATTCAAGCAATATGTGTCCACTAACCCAGCCCTACAGAAAATTTTGGAAGGAAAACTCCAACCCAAGGAAGCTAACTACAACCAGAAAAACATAAGCATTAGAGAATCCCTCTCTACCAACAGCCAAAAGAACAAAGGGGTGAAATTCCACCCATAATTCCACCAACAACAACCATCGCAAATCGAAGAAGGATGAGCAATCAATGGTCATTAATATCCCTCAATATTAACGGCCTTAACTCACCCATAAAAAGACACAGACTAGCAGAATGGATTCGAAGACAGAACCCTTCCTTCTGCTGCATACAAGAAACACACCTCACCCTCAAAGACAGACATTACTTGAGAGTTAAAGGTTGGGAAAAATTTTTCAATCAAATGGACCCAAGAAACAAGCAGGGGTAGCAATCCTAATATCTAACAAACTAGACTTTAAAATAAAATCAATCAAAAGAGATAAAGGAGGTCATTACATACTCATCACAGGTGAAACCCACCAAGATGAAGTGTCTATCCTGAACATCTATGCCCCCAATACAAAGGCATCCACATTCGTTAAAGAAACATTATTAGAACTTAAATCTCATCTAAAGCCCCACACAGTTATAGTGGGAGATTTCAACACACCACTCTCACCACTAGACAAGAATACCAGACAGAAACTCAACAAAGAAGCAAAGGGTCTAATAGAAGTAATGACCCAACTGGGATTAACAGATATCTATAGAACATTTCATCCACATAAAAAAGAATATACCTTCTTCTCACCACCACATGGAACCTTCTCAAAAATCGACCACATACTTGGCAACATATCAAACCTCAGCAGCTACAAAAAAATTGGAATAACTCCATGCATCTTATCAGACCACCATGCCTTAAAATTAGAATTCAACAACAACACAAACTGCAGAAAACCTACAAACTCATGGAAATTGAATAATGCTCAACTGCACCATCCCTGGGTCAAAGAGGAAATAAAAAAGAAATTAAAGACTTCCTCGAATTCAATGAGAATGAAGACACAACATACCCAAACCTATGGGACACTTTGAAAGCAGTGCTACGGGGAAGTTCATAGCACTAAGTGCTCACATGAAGAAACAGGAAAACAGTTATACCAGAGAATTAACATCACAGCTGAAAGCTCTAGAACACAAAGAAGCAAACTCCCCCAGGAGGAGTAGACGCCAGGAAATAATCAAATTGAGGGCTGAAATCAACAAAGTAGAAACCAGGAAAACAATACAAAGAATCAATGCAACGAAGAGTTGGTTCTTTGAGAAAATCAACAAGATAGACAAACCTTTGTCCAAACTTACCAAACAGCAGAGAGTGAACATGCAAATTAACAAAATCAGAAATGAAAAGGGGGGCATAACAACAGACTCTGAGGAAATCCAGAGAATCATTAGGTCATACTTTGAAAACCTGTACTCCACAAAATTCGAAAATTTAAAGGAAATGGACGACTTCCTGGACAGCTATCATTTGCCAAAACTAAATCAAGAACAGATAAGCAATTTAAATAGACCTATAACCCCTATGGAAATAGAAGCTGTCATCAAAAGTCTCCCAAACAAAAAAAGTCCAGGTCCAGATGGCCTCAGTGCAGAATTCTACCACAAATTCAAAGAACAGCTTATACCAATTCTTCTCAAAGTGTTCCACACAATAGAAGCAGAAGGGTCTTTGCCAAACTCTTTCTATGAGGCTTCAATAACCTTGATCCCCAAGCCACACAAAGATACAACCAAGAAAGAGAACTTCAGACCAATATCCCTCATGAACATTGATGCAAAAATACTCAATAAAATACTGGCAAATCGGATCCAAGAACACATCAAAACAATCATTCACCACGATCAAGTAGGTTTCATCCCAGGGATGCAGGGATGGTTCAACATACGAAAATCCATCAATGTAATCCACCATATAAACAAGCTGAAAAACAAAAATCACATGATCATCTCACTAGATGCTGAAAAAGCCTTTGACAAAATACAATACCCCTTCATGATAAAGGTCTTGGAGAGATCTGGGATAACAGGGACATACTTAAACATAATAAAAGACATATACAGTAAACCAACAGCCAACATCAAACTAAATGGACAGAAACTCAACGCAATTCCTCTAAAATCAGGAACAAAACAAGGCTGTCCACTCTCTCCATACCTTTTCAACATGGTACTTGAAGTTCTAGCTATTGCCATACGACAACAAAGGGGGATCAAGGGGATACAAATTAGGAAGGAAGAGGTCAAACTGTCACTGTTTGCAGACCATATGATAGTTTACATCAATGACCCAAAGAACTCTACCAGGGAACTCTTACAGCTGATTAACACCTTCAGCAAAGTGGCAGGCTACAAGATCAACTCAAGAAAGTCAGTAGCCTTATTATATACAGATGATAAAAGGGCTGAAAGAGAAATCAGAGAAACATCACCCTTTACAATTGCCACAAACAACATAAAATACCTTGGGGTAACGCTAACCAAACAAGTGAAAGACCTGTATCGTAAGAACTTTGAATCTCTAAAGAAAGAAATTAAAGAAGCCCTCAGAAAATGGAAAGATCTCCCATGCTCTTGGATAGGTAGGATCAATGTTGTAAAAATGGCAATCCTGCCAAAAGCAATCTACAGATTCAATGCAATCCCCATTAAAATCACAGCACAGTTCTTCACAGACCTTGAAAGAACAATAATCAATTTTGTCTGGAAAAACAAAAGACCCAGGATAGCCAAAACAACCCTGTTCAACAAGGCAACGTCCGGAGGCATCACCATCCCTGACCTCAAGCTCTATTATAGAGCTATAGTCCTGAAAACAGCTTGGTATTGGCACAAAAATAGACAGGTAGACCAATGGAACCGAATTGAAAATCCGGGTATTAACCCCCACACGTACGACCATCTGATCTTTGACAAAGAAGCTAAAAATATACAATGGAATAAAGAAAGCATCTTCAACAAATGGTGCTGGCATAATTGGAGACTGGCATGTAGAAGAATGCGGATCGATCCATGTTTATCGCCATGCACAAAACTTAAGTCCAAATGGATCAAAGACCTCAACATAAATCCAGCCACACTGAACCTCATAGAAGAGAAAGTGGGTGGTACCCTTGAACGAATTGGTACAGGAGACAGCTTCCTGAACATAACACCAGTAGCACAGACAGTGAGATCAACAATTAATAAATGGGACCTACTGAAACTGAGAAGCTTCTGTAAGGCAAAGGACACAGTCAGCAAGACAAAAAGGCAGCCCACAGAATGGGAAAAAATATTCACTAATCCCACATCTGACAGAGGGTTGATCTCCAAAATTTACAAAGAACTCAAGAAGCAAGTCTCCAAAACAGCAAAGGACCCAATTAAAAAGTGGGCTGCAGAACTAAATAGAGAGTTTTCAATAGAGGAGTCTAAAATGGCTGAGAGGCACTTGAGAAAGTGCTCAACATCCTTAGCCATCCGGGAAATGCAAATCAAAACAACTCTGAGATACCATCTCACTCCTGTCAGAATGGCTAAAATCAAAAACACCAATGACAATTTATGCTGGAGAGGATGTGGTGAAAGGGGGACACTCCTCCATTGCTGGTGGGAGTGCCAACTGGTTCAGCCACTTTGGAAAGCAGTATGGAGATTCCTCAGAAAAATGGGAATAAACCTACCACAAGACCCAGCAACTCCACTCTTAGGCATATACCCAAAAGATGCCCATTCATACAACAAAGATGTCTGTTCCACTATGTTCATAGCAGCTTTATTTGTAATAGCCAGAACTTGGAAGCAACCTAGATGTCCCTCACCCGAAGAGTGGATAGAGAAAATGTGGTACATCTACACAATGGAGTACTATTCAGCAGAAAAAAATAATGGAATCATGAGATTCGCAGGCAAATGGATGACACTAGAAGAAACCATCCTGAGTGAGGTAACCCAGTCACAAAAAGAGAAACATGGCATGTACTCTCTCATATATGGATTTTAGACATAGATCTGGGGAGTGCCAGCCTACAATCCTATGGCCAGACAGTCTGGGAAACAGAAACTACATTTAGTGGCTGGTTAAGTACTGAGCTGAACTCAAGAAAGCCAGTATCAGAGAGGGAGGACTGATGATCAAAGGGATTAAGACTGGGCTGGTTTAACCCCAGAAACAGCTGACCAGACAAAGGTTAACTCTTGAATCCCAGGCATCAGCCTGGGAATCCAGCATGGGACTGATCAAGACCCCCTGAATCTGGGTGTCAGTGAGGAGGCCTAGCGAATCTATTGAGCCTTGGGCAGCAGATCAGTACCCATCCCAAGTATACATACGGACTTTGGACTCCCATAGAACAATGTGAGGTGCACTCTCACCCTGAACTCTTGGGGAAGGGTCTAGGCCCTGCCCTATATGAAATGACAGACTAGGGACACCCCCATGGAGGGCCTCACCCTCCCTGGGGGAACGAGGGGATAACGGGGGGGGATGGGGGGAGGGTACGGGAGGAGGGGAGGGAAAGGGAGAGGGACCTGGAACTGACTTGTGAAGCAACCTTGTTTCTTATCTAAATTTTAAAAAAAAGAATACAAATAAAAAATAAAAAATAAATGAAAAAAAAGAAAAAAAAGATCAACAATAATGATGATCACTGTCATTATGTGCTAGGTTTCCCTTTTGTGACACAAAAAAATATGTTTTTCATTTTATTGATGAGTCTTCTGTATTTGGGGAATGATATAATGGCAAGGATGCGTTTCTTTTTAAAATTTATTATCAATGTGTAAATAACTATATAAAACTCGATTTCATTATGACATGTTAATACCCTCCATTGTTCCCTCATACAGCCTCCTTCCTAGTGTCCCCTTTATTTTCAAACCATTCTCCCTCTACTCGTATTTGGCTTTTTTGTTTGTTTGGTTTGGTTTGGTTTTTGAGATGGTTTCTCTGTAGCTTTGGAGCAACTCCTTCTATTTACCAGGCTGGCCTTGAACTCACAGAGATCTGCCTGCCTCTGCCTCCTGAGTGCTGGGATTAAAGGCATACACCACCATGGCCCAGCTACTTTCATTTCTTGTTAATAAAAATTTAGGGTGTAAGAGAAAAAAAAGAAATGACAGACTATGGACACCCCCATGGAGGGCCTCACCCTCCCTGGGGGAACGAGGGGATAACGGGGGGGGAATGGGGGAGGGCACGGGAGGAGGGGAGGGAAAGGGAGAGGGACCTGGAACTGACTTGTGAAGCAACCTTGTTTCTTATCTAAATTAAAAAAAAAAGAATAAAAAAAATAACAACAGTCACTGCAGAAACCTCTACATCTACAGTGACCAAAAAAAAAAAAAACCTGTATAATGACATGTGGTATTATGGGGTCAATTGTTTTGGTGTACAAACTTGAAATACCATGACTGGGAGAAGGAGAGAAATGGAAGAAAGAGTAATAATGTCCTGGAATAACCTGGATGGAGACTGAAGGGAGGGACTGATAGGAGTTGTGTTTAGTAGTACAGTGAATTTGATCCCAACCAGAGATATTTATGGAATCCTTGTCCCTTTATCTTCCTCAGAAAAGTAACCACAATGTTAATTCTTGACTACACTATAACAATAGAAGAACTTGTCTACCCTCCTTAGTTAACTGTCCATGTGAATTGGGGTCATTATCAAAATCACTAGTAGATGCCCTTAAAAGTAGATGTACCACTGACTATTTCCCAACAAGTTTTGAAAAATCACTCAAAGATTGCAAACTATACTATGTCCCAAACAACTATTGAAAGTTATGTGAAGTTTGTGAGTATTCTTTTTCTAATCTGCTGCACCCACTCCAGGAGAAGATTCAGGTGCAGAATGTGGTGGACAAGGTAGGGCAAGAGAACAAGAAGGGGCTGGAAGAATGGATCTGGTTTCCCCACTTCTTGAGAGTACTGAAGGGGATCTGTGAAGAAGAAGAGCAAGTCATCAGAGACCCACAGACCCAGGAACTGCAGGTAGGGGGCAATCAGTTGGATCAGATTTAGTTCCAGCTTTGTTTCATCATGTAAAATTACCCTTCTTATACATCAAACCAATTTGTTTTCACTTACCACTTTACTAGCCCTCCCACACACCTTCATTCCCCTCATTCTCATGATACCCAAATGTTCATTTCTGTGTCCATGTATCATTTCTGGGAAGTGAGTCTATTGTAAGTATAAATTGGCAAACAAACCTTGCTGCTTTTCTTGAAGCTGCAGTTCAAGCAAGGATATGGGTCATTGGCACTTCGAACACTTTGATGTCATTCTGATGGGAGGAGTATTATGTACTGACATTAGGAAGGGAGTTCCATGTCCTGTGGTCATTTTCTTTGTAGAGTTCATGTGAGATTCTAGTGGAGACAGCGGAATGAGCTGGCAAGGAAGACAGCCAACTATTAATACTTTTTGACACCATGTTTGATGGCATGTGCACGTTCTTCCTCCTGTTCTCTGCAACTCAACATAGTATCTTCAACATGCACAAGTCTAGCTTCCCAATGACAGAATCCTCTGTGGAAATTTGCCGGAAGGGTTTATTGTGTGTTTCCTTGGCAAGCTGTCCCATCACAGATCTTATAACATGGTGCTGACAGGTTGTCCATGCATTTGGAATTGGCTTGTGACTGGACAGATGTTTTCATTCAGAGATCTGTGACTTCTAGACAAAAAGTTCTCCACCAAACTCAACATAGAATGGTCAAGAAGAGCATATTCCCCCATGATATTTTAGTCCTCAGGAATAGAGACCAGAGTCATTGGATTCTCCTGAAAGTGCTGCTGTGCTTAGTCCAAAATTATGTGTTCATCTTGTATATTTTCTCCTCATATTCTTTTGTTTATTGTTTCTCTCTGTATGTCTCTGTGTCTCTGTCTCTCTCCTTGTTGGTGTTTGCAGGGGTTGGAGCTATGTGAGTTGTGTAGTACCTCATGCATGTTAATGATGGCTTGAAGAGACCATTAGGTTTGTCAGTCTCTAAAACAGACAACATATCTTCCAAGAAGCTTTGTTTTTTGGTCAGTCTGGAAGCCCATCAAGGTCTGGTGATCCTCCCTGTATGCTTGTACTATGTGAGAGTGTAGCTATGCCAGTGCTCAACCCTCCCCTAAGAACACAATCTCCTAATGAACAGGAGCAGAAGAGACTGGAGGAAAATCTGTAGTCTGAGCAGAAGGAGTGGGAGTTGTTCATCCAAAAAAAGCTCAATATTCTACGATGTATACAATTTGCAAGGTGATACTTATGTTGTGTATCCAGGTTTCAAGAGTACATCAGATAAAGAAATTGGGCATTTGCATCCTCGTAGATGAACACTTGTCCAAGATTCTTCATCAAACTAAATGGAGAGAAACTCAAAGCAATTCCTCTAAAGTAAAGAACAAGACAAGGCTGTCCACTCTCTCCATATCTCTTCAATATTGTAATTGAAGTTTTAGCTACAGCAATAAGACAACAAAAGGAGATAAAAGGGATACAAATAGGAAAAGAAGAAGTCAAACTTTCACTATTTGCAGATGATATGATAGTTTACATAAGTGACCCGTAAAACTCTGCAAGGGAACTCCTAGAGCTGATAAACACCTTCAGCAATGTGGCAGGATACAAGTTAAACTCAAAATAATTAGTGGCCCTATTATATACAACCACAGAATTTAAATGTTATATATTTATATATAGGGTCTCTATGTATGTCACCCTTGATTTGATATTTTTGTCCCCCAAATGATTGACTGTCACACTCCAGTAAGGCCAAGAATTCAGGTTTGGAAATTTTTAATAGCATTTATCAAAACTTGTTTTCTGTATGCCTCTCTGAAGGATGTTACCGGGTTCATTTTCCTCCTCCAATACTAAGATTGAACTTAGGATGTGGCACATGCTTGGCAAGTTCCCTATCTCTAAGTTACATTCCTAGACTGTAACTCCATTCCATTCATCTGCTACAAGTACTACGAGGCAAGTGGCAACATTTGATTGAACAAGCAAATTGGACACCATAAGACTGGACTTCGAGAACAGATGACAGATTGCTTTCAAGACTAGGAATTTTTATCTGAAAGAGAAGAAGAATGGTCTCAGTCCACATTGCAGTCTCTGCACAGTTCAGTTTGAGAAATGTTCATATTCTATGAATACTCGGTTGACAGTCCTACAACTCCAAGATGTCAACTTAGTAACACACATAAATGATGATATGATGTGTGTCCATGAGTGGGTAGGCTTGGTTAAGAATGTGGTTGGTGTAATAGAATGAGACAGAATGTTAGATCATAACTGTTGCCAGGCCACCCAGGTGGAATTCTGACTTCAAACATCATGAGACCAAGAGGCATACAGCAGCTGAGATGCAGTGTTATCTTTGGATATTTTACTCTCCCAAGTTATGTGTCATGAACATTCTTTAACGACAGCATACGTAAACAACGATTCTCTTTATCAGGAAATGCCCAAAGTCTTCAATTTACCCTGCAACTATCAATATTTTCCAGGTAAAGAATGTCTAATGTCATAGAATATAATCTGTGAAAAAAGAGTTGAAAAACTTTTGTTGATGAATGTTCTCCTTCCTAAGAAGTACAAATGTGGAGTAAGAAAATTAATGGACTCAGAGATATTAATCAAATGGTGAGCTTCCCATTGTTGCCTACCTTCAGCAAGGTTTTAATCCATTTTTTACACTAGACTGAAGAATCATGGACAAGTGTTCATCTACGAGGAGGCATATGCCCAATTTCTTTATCTGATGTCCTCTTGAAACCTGGATACACAACGTAAGTATCACCTTGCAAATTGTATACATTGTAGAATATTGAGCTTGTTGTACAGATGAAAACTTAATGTCCATTATCTCTGTACATATCAAGAAGTTTCCCTTCCATACCCAGAAATCTATGAATCTGATTTTTACCTCACTGTCTATGATATTGTCCTGAGATGTCTAGACTCTGCTGATAATAATGTGGTTCCCATAAACCTTCATGTATGTTCTCTGAGGCTGTAGATGATGCATGATCAAGATATCACCTCATATATCAACCTAAATATAAGCTAAAACTGGGATGATGCAGTTGTAAAGTATATTGATGAAAACACCAGGAGACTCTCAAACTCATGAGGACTCTATAGCCAACAAGAATTTTAAATGTCTCATAGAATCTCAGAATTCTTCCCATTGCTGAGGAATCAGCAAAAAGGTCAGATATACTATGACATTTCTTGCTTTTTTAATGTATGTATACAAGATTTGCAGAATGTCATCCCTATCAAGTCTAGTCTTCATTAACCTTGAAGAGAACTATAATTCATTCTTTCCTGTGGAAACAATTGTATAACCTGTATCCCCAACACCACATGTTTTCTGAAATTCAATATGGAGGAATGAATCTTTAAAAATGTATAGGTTGGTTTAATTCAGAATTTACCTAAAACAAAGTCTTTCAGCACTTATTGACTTGTACATTAGCATTTATCAATTTAGCATCAACAAAGCACCATACAAGATTGATTCACCATGTAAACTTCCTATCTGTATTAGGCTTGTTATTCTCATATTATTTTTACTCTATATTACTTTTAAATATTTTTTATTTTTAAACTGCTCTTTTTTTCTGACTCTCTATGTCCATTTTTCTACTTTCTTTAGCATCTCCACATACTTATAAACAAAATATTTTTAAAAATATTTTAAATTGTTGAAGGTTATTTAATTAGTTTATGCTTCATAATATTACTTCAACTCTCTACAGATATATTACATTTGACCCTGCTGCCATTGTTAAAGAGTTTGATTTGTGTTAAATGAGATTTTGCTGCATAATTTGATTATATAAAGATGTTTGCAGATGTTTCTCCCCACCTGCTTTAAGCACCCAATTGGTCTCCATAAAGGTAAATGGCAGTATCTCAGCAGAAGTGGGCAAGGAGATGCTAGTAGACAGAAAGAAAGCTAGGGTAGAATGGGAGAGAATGAATCAGAGACACACAGGCTAGTTAGACAGCTACCAGGCAAGAGACATAGTGTAGTACAGAAAGACAAAAATCCCACAGGCATCTTGCATCATTCCTCTTCTCTTGGGTACTATGCATATCTTTTAGGTTCTTTCCTGTTTCCCATACTCTCTATCAGTGGAAGTGCAGACTGGCACTATCCTGATCCATGTCTAAAATCCATATATGAGTGAGTACATACCATGTTTGTCTTTTTTCCACTGGGTTACCTCACTCAGGATGGTTTCTTCCATTGCTATCCACTTACCTGCGAATTTCAAGATTCCATTGTTTTTTTCTGCTGAGTAATACTCCATTGTATAAATGTACCACATTTTCTCTATCCACTCTTCAGTTGAGGGGCATCTAGGTTGCTTCCAGTTTCTGGCTATTACAAATAATCCTGCTATGAACATAGTGGAGCAGATGCCCTTGTTGTATGAATTTGCCTCATTTGGATATATGCCTAAGAATGGAATTGCTGGGTCTTGTGGTAGATTGACTCCCATTTTCCTGAGGAATCACCATACTGCTTTCCAAAGTGGCTATATGAGTTGGCACTCCCACCAGCAGGGGAGGAGTGTTCCCCTCTCTCCACATCCTCTCCAGTATAAATTGCCTTCGGTGTTTTTGATTTTAGCCATTCTGACAGCAGTAAGATGGTATCTCAGAGTTGTTTTGATTTGCATTTCCCTGATGGCTAAGGATGTTGAGCACTTTCTTAAGTGTCTCTTGGCCATTTTAGCCTCCTCTATTGAGAATTCTCTGAACAGATGGGGAACACGGCGAGGGGTGGTGGGGAGTGGGAGCTGGGAAGAAGAGAGGGGAAGAAAAGGAAGAGAGAGGAGTAGGTCATGGGGGAACAGGAAGGTTGAGTGTGGGGGTTAGAATAGGGAGAAGAGGGAATCATAGGTTAGAAGACACATCAGGCACCATTATGACCTCTAGTGATCTAAAGGGATGACACCAATTGGCAAGCTAAGCAATAGTGGAGAGACCACCTCGAATGCCCATTCCTGATAATGAACTTGATGTCTATAACCATCCGGGAGCCTTCCAGTGACTGATGGAAGCAGAGGCAAACACCCACAGTTAAGCACTGAACTGGACCCAAGGAACCCAGTGACAGAGAGAGAGGAGTGATGAGCAAATTGGCAAAGAATGGGCTGGCAAAACCAGCAGAGACAGCTGATCTGAACAGGGGAGAGCTCTTGGACCCCAGACCGACAGCGGGGAATCCAGCATGGGGCTAATCTGGACCCTCAAATGTGAGTGTCAGTGAGGAGGCCTGGGCAACCTATGGGGCCTTGAGCAGTGGATCAGTGTTTATCCCTGGAATACAAACAGACATCGTGTGGCCATAGCACAAAGAGGGAGGCTCTCTCAGCCTGGAGTCTTAGGGCAGTGCCTGGACCCTACCCTGAGTGAAATGACAGACTCTACATATCCCCTATGTGGAAGGAATTGGCAATAGGGTGGGAGGCTGGGGGCGAAGGGGAGTGCAGGAGGAGGGGAGGGAGAGGGAACTGGGATTGACATGTAAAACAAGCTATTTAAAATTAAAATAAAAAAATTTTAAAAATCCCACAGGCAAATCATAGATGTAGAGAAATGTGTAAATTTGGCTAAAGAAAAATCGTAACCAGAAATGAACAAAAAGTAAGGACAAGGATTCATAACTAGTAATATGTCTTCATGTCATGATCTGGGAAGTAGTTCATTGCCTAAAAGAAAAAAGCTGGTTGGAGGCAGACAGAGCCTTTTCGCCTCTGCTACCATTCCTAACTTGGACTGGCAACTACAGGAAGAGGTGAGAGCCTGCTGTTTTCCTGCCCACCTTTCCCTGTTTGAGTCCCCTGAACTGCAGTCCCCAGTCCTGTCCCACAAAGGAATCCCCCAGAGAACCATCTAACGTCTTCAGGCCTTTGAAGTCATGGACCCACCTGCACCTATCAGATAGAGCCTTGAACCTATAACCACCAGGAGAGGGAGAGAACCCACCTGTACACACTGGAAGAAGTGATGGGAATATGACAGTGTAAGAACATATTCCACCTTAAAATACAAATATGACACCACCAGAGTCTAGGGATTTTTCACCAGCAATTTCTATCTGGTGTCCTGTCAAGTGGTGAGAGTGGGGGTAATGAAGCCTCCCTCTATACGTGGATGTGGTTTAATGAATGATGTGTGTTTTAGTAATGTTTCTCTTATGAATGAGTGTGCCTCTTTATTTGGTGCAAACATGTTTAGAATTGAGAATTTCTCTGGATTGATTTTTCCTTTGATGTATGTGAAATGACCTTCTTCATCTGTTTTGGTTAATTTTAGCTAGAAGTCTAATTTGGTAGTGATTACGATAGCTGCACCAGCTTGATTCCATTCAATTGAAAAGTCTTTTTCCAATCCTTTACTCTGAGGTAACATCTGTATTCGGAGTTAAGATGAGTTTCTTGTATGAAGAAGAATGTATTCTGAATTTACATACCTTATCTTAGCTTGTGACATTTTATAGGAAAGTTAGACAATTGAAATTGACAATTATTATTGGTCATTAATTGTTGATAGGTTTTTCCTGTTTTTTATTTAAATTAAAAATAAGCTTGCTTCATATGTCAATCCCAGCTCCCACTCACTCCATTTCTCCTCTGATGCCACAACCCCCTCGATCCTTCCACCCAATCACAACTTCACTCACCAGGTCCCTTCATAGGGGATCCCCAGAGTCTGACATATCATCTGGAGGCAGGGGCTAGGATCTCAACTGTGTGTCTAGGCTGAGAGAGCATCCCTCCATATGGTATGGGCTTCCAAATTCTATTTAGATGCCAGGGATAAACACTGACGTAGTCCCCAAGGCTCCAAAGAATGCTGAGCCATCCTCAGTGGTGCCCACATTCAGGATGTCTGGATCAGTTCAATGCTGGCTGCTCAGCTATGATTCTGGGGTCCATGAGCTACCCTTGTTCAGGTCATCTGTTTCTGTTGGTTTCATCAGCCTAGTCTTCACCCCTTTGCTCATTGCTCCTCCCTCTCTGCAAATGGTTTCCAGGAATTCAGTTCAGTTTTTAGCTGTCGGTGTCTGCCTCTGCTTCCATCAGCCACTGGATTGAGGCTAGGATGGCTTACAAGGTACTCATCAATCTCATTATCAGGGAAGGTCATTTAAGCTAGCCTCTCCTCTAGTGGTTAGATTGCCAGTTGGTGCCACCCTTGTAGTTCTCTGGAAATCTCATTAATGCCATATTTCTCCTCAAAACCATGGTGACTCCCTCTATGATAGTATCTTTCACACTACTGTCCTCTACTCTTTCCCCATCTCAACCTCCTTGCTCCCCCATGCCCTCCTGTCCCTTCCTCTTTGACCCCTCTCTTTCTCTCAGCTACCTCTCACCTCCTTCCATGCTGCCATTGCCCTCAGGAGATCCTGTACTTTATCCCTTCTCTGGGGTTCCATGCACATCTTTCTTATGGTCATCTCTGTATCCCAGATTCCTGGGAAGTGGGAATGAAGGCTGGCATTCCCCTGATGCATGACTAAACGTCATATATGAGTGAGTACATAATGTGTTTTGCTTTTTGTGATTGAGTTACCTCATTTAGGGAGGTTTCTTCTAGTGTCATTCATTGGCTGGCTAATTTCATGATTTTATTGTTTTTTTTCCATTCAGTAGTACTCCATTATGTTAATGTCGCACATTTTCTCTATCCACTATTCATGAGAGCACATCTAGCTTGCTTCCAGGTTCTAGCTAATAAAAATATTGCTTCTATGATCATAGTGCAACAGATGTCCTTGTTATATGAATGTGCCTCATTTGGGTATATGGCTAAGAGTGGAAATGTTCGATTTGTGATAGACTGATTCCCATTTTCCTGAGGAGACTCGATAATGATTTCCGGAGTGCAGGTACAGAGTTGACACTCCCACCAGCTGTGGAGGAGAGTTCCCCTCTCTCCACAACCTCTTCAGCATTGAGTGTCATTGGTGTTTTTTATTTTAGCCATTCTGACAGGACAGAGATGGTATCTCAGAGTTGTTTTGATTTGCATTTCCCTGATGGCTAGGGATGTTGAGCACTTTCTCAAGTGTCTCTCAGCCATTTTAGACTCCTCTATTGAGAATTCTCTATTTCTTTCTATACTACAATTTTTTTTGGTTTTTCGAGACAGGGTTTCTCTGTGGCTTTGGAGGCTGTCCTGGAACTCACTTTGTAGACCAGGCTGGCCTCGAACTCACAGACATCTGCTGGGATTAAAGGCATGTGCCACCAATGCCTGGCTTTATACTCCAATTTACTTGGATCTTTTGTTGATTTGAACACTTGCTTCTTGAGTTCTTTTCAGATTTTGGATATCAGCCCTCTGTCAGATGTGGGATTAGAGAAAATCATTTGCCATTCTGTAGGCTACCTTTTTATCTGGTTGACAGTGTCCTTTGCCTTAAAGACACTTTTCAGTTTCATTAGTTCCCATTTATTATTTGTCTATCTCAGTGCTTATTCTACTGTTGTGAAGTTCAGGAAGTGTTCTCCTGTACGAACTCATTCAAGAGTATGTGCCACTATCTCTTCTAAGAGATTCAGTGTGGCAGGATTTATACTGAGGTCTTTAATCCATTTTAATTTAAGCTTTGTCCATGGTGATAGACATGGATCTATGTGCAGTCTGCCACATGCCAATTTCCAGTTATGCCAGCACCATTTGTTGAAGATGCTTTCTTTTTTTCCATTGTATAATTTTAGCTTCTTTGTCAAACATCAGGTGTTCATACATGTATGGGTTAATGTCAAGTTGTCCAATTCGATTCCATTGGTCTACCTGTCTATTTTTGTGCCAAAAACAAACTGTTTTCAGGACTATAGCTTTGTCATAGAGCTTGAAGTCAGGTGTGGTTCTGCCTCCAGACATTGCCTTCTTGAAAAGGGTTGTTTTGGCTCTCCTGGGTCTTTTGGTTTTCCATATAAAGTTTTTTATTGTTCTTTCAAATTCTGTGAGCAATTGTGTTGGGATTTTGATGGGGATTGTATTAAATCTGAATATTTCTTTCTATACGGTTGCCATTTTTACTATGCTGATACTGGCTATCCAAGAGCATGGGAGAACTTTCCATCTTCTGGTGTCATCTTTAATTTCTTTCTTTAAAGACTCAAAGTTCTCGTGATACAGGTTTTTCACTTGTAAATTTAGCATCACCCCCAAGGTATTTTCTGTTGTTTATAGCTTTTGTTTCTCTGATTTCTTTCTCAGCCCTTTTGTCTGTATACAATAAGGCTACTGATTTTCTTGAGTTGACCTTGTATCCTGCCACTTTGCTGAAAGTATTTATCAGCTGCCAGTGTTTGCTAGTAGTGTTTTTGGGGTCACTTATGTAAACTATCATATCATCTGAAAATAGTGAAAGTTTCACCTCTTCCTTTTTTTAAAGGATTTTCTCATTTCTTCTATTAGTCTCTATCATGAAGTTGTTTTAAGTTCATTCTCTTCTGCTTCACCTGTGTTTTGATGTTTAGATCTTGCTGGTATACAGTCCCTAGCTTGTGGTAGCATCATATTGGTTTTTCTGTTGTCGAATTTGTTCTTATATTGTCTACTTCCATCCCTTCTTTCAGTGGGTACAGATAGGGTCTTTTCCTGTCCTGGTGGGTACACATCCAAGGTTCTCTTCCAGTGTGTGTAAGTAGGTCCAATACAGTGACGGGTCTCACGGTGAATGTAGACAGTTCTGAGTCATGCCCTTTCACTGGGGGGGGGGAGTTCTGCACTGTGCCCTCTGACCTATGCTCTGAGTTGGGACAGGTGTAAACCTGATCTCTCAGCAGGCTCCTAGTCCCTCTGTCCTCCCAGGATGAGTCAATCCGGCTGTAGTCTGCAGGTCTGGGAATATTATTGTGGATTTTTGTTTGGAAGTAGTAACCAAGATGTGTTCCTGGAGCTCACCTATGCCTCTGCACTCTCCCTTATGTTGTCTCCCTTATGCCCTCGCCCCTATGTCCTCTCCCCTGAGTTGTGGTTGGAGTAGACATGCTCTCTCAGCAGGCTCCTGGTCAGTTTGTCCTCCTAGGGCAAGTATTGCTGCTTGTAGTGTGCAGGCCTGGAGATCTTATTGTGGATTTTTGTTTGTATTGTGTTTGCTTTTTTGGGTGGTGTTGTGCGTGCATTTCCCTTTTTTGTGGCTTTTGGTAATGTGGGACTATGCATTGCCTACATTTTTCGGAGTGCAGTTAAATTCCTTGGGTTGGAATTTCCTTCCAGTACTTTATGCATGGCTCGATTTGACGATATGTATTGTGTAAATCTGATTTTGTCATGCAATGTCTTTTTTATCCATCTGTAATGATGAAAGCATTGATGGGTTTACTATTCTGGGCTGGCATCTATACTGTCTTAACTCTTTGTAGAACATCTATCCAGAAACTTGTGCCTTTCAGAGTTTACATTATGTAGTCAGGCACAATTTTGATCTTTTTGCTTACATATGTTACTTGGCTTTTTTCATTTGCTGCCCTTAATATACTTTCTTTATTCATTATAATTGGTGTTTTGAAAATTACATTGTTAGGGACACTTTTTCCAGTCTATTTGGTATACTGGAGGCTACTTGTACTTTTATAGGCATGGCCTTCTTTATGTTGGTAAAGTTTTCTTCCATGATGTTGTTGAAGATGCTTTCTGTACCTTTCAACTGGGCTTCTTCAATTACTTCTATACATGCAATCCTTTGTCTTGTACTTTTCACGGTATCCCGTATTTCTTGTATATTTTTTGTTAAGGATATGATGGACATAGATTTTCTTTGGTCGTTGAATCAATTTCCTCCAATTCTTCTTAAGAACCTGGGATTCTCTACTTCATCTCTTGGATTCTGTTGGTTATGCTTGCATCTCTAGTTCATGCTCATTTTCCCAATCTATTTCCAGCATTCCTGCAGTTTGTGTTTTCTGTAGTTAAGTTTTCATGAATTGAATTGTTTGAATTTTTCCATCATCTGTCTCTCAGGTTTTCCTTTATATTTCATGCTTTCTTTAATCGATTCACTGATTTCTTGTCTTTTTTAGTTTGTGTATTGTCCTTTTCTTATTTTTTTGTTTGTTTTTTGTTCTTTCTTTAAGGGTTTTTCTCATTTCCTCTTTTGGGGACTCTGTCTTCTTTATTAGGTTATTTCATGGTCATTCTTTATGCTTCATCATGATTGGGATGTTCCGGTCTTGCTGGTGTAGAATCTCTACAATTTTGTGGTGGTATGCTAGTCTTTTTGTTTTTAAGCTAATTTAAAACTGTCATCTTTCCTTCCCTTCTTCCACTGGGTGTAGGTGTGGTCTCTCCTTCTCATGGTAAGTATGAGTATAAGGCTGTCTTCCTGTCTATATCAGTGGGTCCCAGACTCCAGTGGTAGCAGATGCTGTAAGATTTGATCTGCCTTCAGGTCTCTCTGGGGGCATTTCGTGGTGGTTTGGAAATGGAATTTGAAAATCAGTGTATTCTAACAGGAAGTTCATGCAGAAGAAGGCCTGTCACTCACCTCTCCTGTTGGATGCTGATCTAAGACTGCAATGGAAGTAGTTTCTGGATGGTTTCGTCTGACTCCAGGTCATCCTGTGGGATTCAGTGGCAGAATGGGACAGAGGTCTGCTTTTCAGGGAATTCCAACAGGGACATGGGCAAGAGAATGTCTTGCACTCACCTCCCCTTGTGAGTGCATATCCAAAACTCGGTATCCAATTCATTTAACTGGATTATTTATATTTTTTATTCCCAGTGTCTTGAGTTCTTTGTGTATTTTTGAGAGTAGCCCTCTGTCAGATATGGATGTGCTAATGAATTTTTTTTATTCTTCCACATTAAAAACCCAGTTGTGAGAGTAAAAATTATTTAACAGTTTTATTTTTATATTTGATATTTTAGTTTCAATATCAAAAATGTTGTGGTCCTAGGTGTGGTAATCAATATCAGCATCTTCAATGTGGTTTCGTTGGTTCATCCTTCAAATTGGTACAAATACCAAGCTAATTTATTACTCTGAATCTATCCTACATGTAAAAACCACTGACTGTGATGCCCCTGGAAGTTCATTTTTTGTCCATGCTTGTTTTGGCTCAACTGGTCATTTTACTTTTCTATATAAAATCAAGAATTGTTCTTTTAAAGGCTGTGAAGAATTGTGATGGGATTTTCATGGAAATTGTATTGAATTTTTAGATTGCTTTTGGTAGGGTTATTATATTTATCACATTGTTCCCACCTTTCCAGTAGCATGGGCAAATCTGTCCACTTTCTGGTATCTTCTTTAATTTCTTTATTCAAAGGGTGAAAGTTCTAATCCTACATGTCTTTCACTTCTCTTTTGAGTTACCTCAAGATATTTTATATTGTTTGTGGTTATTGTGATGTGTGGTGGTCACTGACTCTTTTTTATCAATATATAGGAGGGATACTCTTTTTTGTTAGTGTTAAACTTCTGTCCTCCCAAATTATTGAAGATGTTTATCAGTCACAAGAGAAGCCTGGTGAAATATTGGGTCACTTATATATACTGTCATATTGTCTGCAAATAGCAAAAATTTCACCTTTCCATTCTTATTTGCATCCAGGTAATCTGCTTTTGTTTTATTATTGCTCTGCTTAGAACTTCAAGTACTATATTGAGTAGATATGGAGAGAGTGAACATCTTTGTCTTGTTCCTGATTTTAGAGGAATCAGAATGAGTTTCTCTCCATTTAGATTGATGCTGACTGTTAGCTTGCTCTACCTTGCTTTTATTATGTTTACGTATTATCCTTTTATTCCTAATCTTTCCTAAACCTTTATCATGAATGGGTGTGGGATTTTATCAAAAGAAATTTCTTTCTTGAGTGAGATAATCATTTGGGTTTATTATTTTTACTTGTATTTTAGAATGGATTTTTGTCACATTTTTGTATGTTGAACCATCCCTGATTCTCTGGCATAAAACTTACTTCATCATATTGAATGATTTTATGTGTTCTTATGCTCAGTTTACCTGTGTTTTATTGAGTATTTTTGCATAAAAGTGCATGAGGAATGATTTTTTCTGAAATTTCCTTTTCATTACATCTCCAACTTGTATTTGTAGGCAGTTAGTGCTATGAACTGTCCTATTAGCACTGCTTTCATAGTGTTTCATAAGTTTGGTTATGCTGTGTATCCTATTATATGGAATTCTATGAGGTCTAACTTCTTTATTTCTTCCAAAATCCTCTGGTATTTCAGTTGTGCTTTCTTAAGTTTCAAAGAGTTTGTAGTCTTTTTGTAATTTATGTTGCTGAATTCTTACTATAGCCATTGTGATCAGTAAGATATCAGAGGTTATTTTTAGTATCTGTTGACGTTTTCTTTGTTACTGCATATTTCAACAATATTAGACATGGCTTCATGAGATTAGATGCTGTGAAGAAAGCAGACTGATTTGTGTTTGGGTGGAACATACTAGAGGGTACGTTTAGTTCATTGCAATCAGAAGATTGACCACTTCAGTAATTTTTCTGTTAATCTTAATTTTGGCAGATCTGTCAGCTTGTGAGACTGGGTATTGAAGTATCTGACTATTAGTGTGTGGGCTTTGATTTGTGTTTTAAGCTTTAGTAATGTTGTTTATAAAATGTGGTTGGTGCTGTATTTGGGACATGAACTTTAATAAATGATACTACATCTTGGCTGTTTTATCCTATGGTGAATATGAAACATCCTACTCTATTTCTTCTGAAATTTCATTCTGAATTTTATTTTGCTAAGCATTAGGATAACTTTGCCAGCTTGTTTCTTATATCCATTTCTTTGGAAAATTATTTCCCAACATTTTATTATGTAGCTTGTTTGCATACATGGACAAGAAGGAGAAAATTTCTTTACGTATACATTCTACTAGCCTCTGTATTTTATATGATGTCCACTGATATTACAGGACATGAATGACCTTTGAATGTTAAATCATTTTTTGAATTTTTATTAACTTATAGTTAAATTCCAATTTAATCACATCTTTTCTCCTGTTATCCCCAAATTTCCCTCATCTCTCATTTCTTCCTCAGAGCTGAGATAACCTCCCTTAGAAAATAAATTATGGCCTATCATCGAGTTGAGGAAGGAGCAAGGATCGACTCTATCCCCCAGAACCCTGTGTCTAGGTTAAGCAATATATCTCTCTATATAGAATGGGTTCCACTGAGTCAAATTGTGTATTAAAATTAGAACATTGATCAACTGCAAATTACATCATATATTGTCTGAGGATCACCATTTTCACCTGTATTAATGGAGTGTAGTAAATCCTATGCAGGTTCTCCCTTTTACAGACCAGAGTCTGTGATCTCTCACCAGCTCAGTTCAGTTGATTCTTTAGGTGTCTCCATCAGGGTTTTGACTTCTTTGTTCATAATATTTCTTCCCCATCACTTTGACTTTACTTCAAGATCTTCAACAAATATTTAGTGGTGGATGTCTTCATCTGCTTCCATTGGTTCCTGCAACAGGAATGTAGGTTGTCTGGGGTTTTGGATTGCATTCTGTTTATGTCTGGTATCTACTTATTAGTGAGTACATAAAATATTTGTCTTTGTGGTTCATGGATTCCTCAATCACGATGATTTTTAATAATTTTATCCATTTGCCTTCAAATTTTAGGATGTTATTTTTTTCTCACCACTGAGTAGTACTCCAATTTGTGATTGTAGTAATTTTCTTTATCCATTGTTCTGTTGATGGGCATCTAGGTTGTTTCCAAGATCTGCCTACTATGAATAATATTTCTGTTAACATATAACTTGTTGTGGTAGGGAGTATGCAGCAGAGAACCAACTGTGTAAAACTATGTTATTAAAAGAAATTGCCTGTCTATTTGAAATTCTACACTGAAGTAGAATTGTCTTTCTGATACAAGCAGTTGCTTTTCATTTGTTTGTTTGTTGTTTGCTGGTTTGTTTATCAGTTTTGTTTATGTGCTTGGTTTTTGGCTGATTATATGTATTTAGTAGTCTGCATTCTACAGACATGGTCAAGATTCTATTTTTTTCTATTGAAATTAAAGGATATGTATAGTCTGAGTACATGATGGACTGTGTAATTTCCCAAGGCATAAAGGGGTGTAAAATTCTTGAACTAGAAATAGTAGAAGTCGGCAGAGAGGGGAGCGGCCTGTTCCTCTGCAGAAGCGCTTCTGTGGCCAATTTAGCTGCTGTTTTACAAGTCAAAAGCTGGCCTTTCAACTGCCAGCCTGGAGCTCCCACGTGAGACTGGAAAATTGAGCTGCTTTCCCAGACTGCGGTGACCCATTGAGTAATAAAGGTCAGAGTTGATGTTCATTTCTGTGGTGTTAACTTTGCCGATATTCTGGTCTGTCGTGGTCAGTATCAGGAAAAACCTACTCTTCCCTTTATACCTGGTCATAGCTGCAGCTGGAAGCGACGAGAAGTGCAAGCTGGCAGTGCAGAGGGGTGCCCAGTCCAGCGTGAACTACAGCCAGGGCAGCCTCAAGGAAGCAGTGAAGAAGCTGGTGGGCAGAGAGGGGTGAATGTGGCCATTGACATGGTGGGAGGAGACGTCTTCTTGGAGTCTGTCCAAAGCCTGGCATGGGAAGGCAGGATTGTGGTGTTGGGATTCGCTGGAGGAAATATCGCATCTCTGCCCAGCAACTTGTTGCTCCTGAAGAACATCTCTGCCATGGGCCTGTACTGGGGTCACTACCAACATCAGGACTTTGCATTGTTTTCCAAGAGCTTGTCCTCAGCCCTGCAGTACTGCCAGCAAGGGCTCATCCACCCACACACTGGTGCTGTGTTCAAACTGGAGAAGATCAATGACGCCTTCCTCCATGTGATTCAGCGCAAATCCACGGGCAAGGTGCTCCTCTCCCTTAAGTAAATCCTCACCTGGGCAGCAGACTCCTGGATCTGGTCTCCCTCCTGTCTTCCTTACTGACCCAGGTGCCGCATCGCATCTTGGTGTCAGTTCCTTGGTTCTGCTTTCTTGCTGCTCATAATCAGTGTGAAGGAAAGATTCTTGCCCCACCTCTGCTCTTTCTGAGAAGGTACAGTTAGGAGAAATGTCTTAGGCAAGCCAGGATGTGCGTTCATTGACTTCAGAGTGTTTCAACTGCCAAGACTGTTGTCCTCGACCCCAGAGCCGTCCCCATGCCTCCACACCTCCTCTTCTTTTTTTTTTTTTTTTTTTTTTTTTTTACGAGACAGGGTTTCTCTGTATTGTTTCGGAGGCTATCGGTCCAGCCCGGCCTCGAACTCACAGAGATCCGCCTGCCTCTGCCTCCCGAGTGCTGGGATTAAAGGCGTGCGCCACCACCGCCCGGCCACACCTCCTCTTCTATCCTGATTATTTCTCGCCTGTTATTCCCAGTGGTCTTCTAACTGGCTTTTCCTTTGGCTGAACTCTCCCATTCCCTTCATTCACTTACACATCGTTGCCATGGTGTCTCCCCGAATCAGCTCCGATTATGTCTTGTCTTAGTGTCTCAGCTTTTTCTGCACTGCAGAGCTCAGACCCTTCTTGCTCTTTCTAGCACTTCCTACAATCCCCCAGTCACTAAGCATTCCTCTGCCGATCTCCCCTCCCTGTGCTCTCTGTTCCTGTGGCTTTCTTTTTATTTTATTTTGTTTTCCAGTTTAAATTTAGATAAGAAACAAGGTTGCTTCACAAGTCAGTTCCAGGTCCCTCTCCCTTTCCCTCCCCTCCTCCCATGCCCTCCCTCCAACACCCCCCCCGTTATCCCCTCATTCCCCCAGGGAGGGTGAGGCCCTCCATGGGGGTGTCCATGGTCTGTCATTTCATATAGGGCAGGGCCTAGACCCTTCCCCAAGAGTTCAGGGTGAGAGTGCACCTCACATTGTTCTATGGGAGTCCAAAGTTCCTGCGGCTTTCTCTCCTCCACCTCTAAGGCCTTTCTGGGCTGCAGGCCTGGCATTTTCCATCTGCCTTCATTCATTTCCATCTGTGTTGCTCTCTGCTGCTGCTGCTGCCGCCTTCCTGACTCCTCCCCCAGGATTTGCCACCCTCCCCTTGAATCATAGGGACACATGTGTAGTAGAAGGAACACAGGCTTCTGAATCTAAGATGTGGGTTTGAATCCCAACCTCCCTGCTGCCAGGTGGTGATTGACATTTTGCTTTTCTTGCTGTAAATCAATAGTTCTCAACCTGTGGGTTGAGACCCCTTGGGGTTGACCAACCCTTTAACAGGGGTCACATATCAGATATCTACATTACAATTTATAACAGTAGTAAAATTATAGTTATGAAGTAACAACAAAAATAATTTCATGGTTGGGGGTCACCACAACATGAGGAACTGTATTAAAGGGTCACAGCAGTAGGAAGGTTGAAAACTACTGCTGCAAAGTGACTGTTATAATATCTGACTTTCAAAGTTGCTGTAGGCAGTACATGAGGTACTTGGGTAAAGCACCTAGCAATGGTAATCCATTAGTGAATGCTGGTTACTCCTACTTTTTCTCCTTTCCATACAAATTACAAGTTTCTTGAGACATAGGTACCATGTCTGAATCCCCTGTTGACTTCCTATGCCTTCTACCATTCAATTTAATTTGTCTGGAATCTTAAATTGTAGGATTATATTAAGGATATCTTACCCTGGAAACAACCCAAATGCCTCTTGACAGGTGAATGTATAAATATGCATACTAGTGTTTATATATACACATGACATATATATATATAATATATGTAATATATATTAGGTTGCAAATGTATTGTATGTCAATGAGACATAAAGTAGGTAGTTATCAGGAATAGACCCTGGTAAACTTAACACCTCTTCTAGGGGGAAATAGGGAGTTTCTTAAGGCATGTGGAGTTTCAGGTTGGGAAAATAAAAAAAAATCTATAGAAATGTGTGGTTGTAATGATTACCCTAATGAACTGAAGTAAACACTTTCAATTGTTTTAAAAACGGTTGCAGTGGTAAATGTTATACATGTTTTGCCACAATAAAAAAGTTTAAAAAAAGAAAAAAAAAAAGAAATAGTAGAAGTCCCTTTCTCACATTTGAAATGTTGGCTATGATTAGCAGGAAACAAAAGTTATTAATCCAGGAGTCTACCTAGAGTGTCTGTGTAGGTTGTGATCTTTCATCATTTTTCTTACTTCATTCTTAGTGGAAAATAGAGAGACAAAATTCTAAAAAGATACTCAATTTTTATGGAGGCACAATCAGAGTCCCTACCTATTCCTTGAAACATTAAAGCAAACCATTACTCAAGTCCAGGGGACACAACACATTCTAGCTATTCTTTCAGTTCCCATAAAGTTGAGGGGATATTGTTGCTCCTCTGAGAACTTGCTGTTATATATCCAGTTGATATTATAATATGATTAAGTTTTTCCCCTTGATATAGGGACTCCCAAACATCCCATGTGTGTTGTGTACTTTCCACTTTGATAAAATTTGAAAGTTCAGAAGATCCAATCAAGAGCTGAAATATTCAACGCTACCACTTACTGAATTTATGAAGGAAAACCTAGAAGGCTTTAATCCTACAGAATTTTAGAGAAGAAACTCAAGAATGCTGAGTCTTCTGAGTGAAATAGGACAACTTGTTATATGATATACATCTTTTGTAGATTAAATTAAACTATTACAAATGTTCCATTATGTTTGAACAATACATTTGTCTTTTCTTTAGCAAATTTGTGACCCCTTTACCAGTAATTGTTGTTATATATTCTAAAATATATTAATCAGCATAAACATCACTGAAAGAGTAAACTACTTTCTCAGTTTTACGATGCAGCTTCATTGATTTTATCCTTACTTGCTTCTTCTTTCCTATCTGCCTTTTTCCCCTTTGGTTTTTATGAGACAGGGTTTCTCTGTATTGTTTTGGAGGCTGTCGGTCTAGCCTGGCCTCAAACTCACAGAGATCCACCTGCCTCTGTCCCCAAGTGCTGGGATTAAAGGAATGAGCCACCACTGCTCAGTTCTTTCCTATATGCCTCTTAACAATCACTTTTTATCCTTTATCTCTTAATATTATTCCCTCCTCATATTCACTTAAATTTTTTTCTTCTTTTCTTTAATTGCTCCTCCCTTCTTTCCTTCTTTTATTCATTCTTTTTCCTTTCTTTCTTTCACTTTCTACTGTGAAATGTACTTAAAAAACTGAAGAATTTTTCACAGTCCACCCTCAAATCAGAGAATATTATTTCAAGTGAATCTTAAACTTATTATGAATAGAAAATGGTGGTTACTGTGTATCTTTGTTTCAATATAGCTAACTGTTTTTTCCAGTGGATATATAATAATAGCAAGTAAAAACAAGTGTATTTTCATAGGGATAACATTAGCAAGAGAAATTTCCATGAAATAAGAAACTTCATTGACAAGTTCCATTGTCATTGTGTATTACTAGCTATGATGTAAGTCATTCATTTAATTTGATGGAATTTCACTCTGATATGCATAAATCTCCTCAAGATTTGTCAGTGTCAAAATTTAGAAAGTCTGACATTCGTTTTTTTTACATATTACAAAGCCTCTGCTTTTAAGATCCTGCCAGTTAATCTCTTTTCAATATCGTACTTGAAGTTCTAGCCAGAGCCATGTGACAACAAAAGGAGATCAAGGCGATATAAGTGGGAAAGGAAGTGGTCAAACTTTCACTATTTGCAGATGATATGATAGTTTACATAAATGACCCAAAGAACTCTACCAGGGAACACTTACAGCAGATTAACACCTTCAGCAAAGTGGCAGGCTACAAGATCAACTCAAGAAAATCAATAGCCCTACTATATACAGATGATAAAAGGGCTGAGAAAGAAATCAGAGAAGCATCACACTTTACAATTGCCACAAACAACATAAAATGATTGGGGTAATGCTAACCAAACAAGTGAAAGACCTGTATCGCAAGAACATTGAGTCATTAAAGAAAGAAATTAAAGAAGTCCTCAGAAAATGGAAAGATCTCCCATGCTCTTGGATAAGTAGGATCAATGTAGTAAAAATGGCAATCCTGCCAAAAGCGATCTACAGATTCAATGCACTCACAATTCTTCACAGACCTTGAAAGAACAATAATCAATATTGTATGGAAAAACAAAAGACCCAGGATAGCCAAAACAACCCTGTTCAACAAGGCAACAATCCATGGCATCACGATCCCTGACTTCAAGCTCTATTATAGAGCTATAGTCTTGAAAACAGCTTTGTATTGGCACAAAAATAGACAGGTAGACCAATGGAATCGAATATAAAACCCTGATATTAACCCACACATGCATGAACATCTGATCTTTGACAAAGAAGCTAAAAATATACAATGGAAAAAAGAAAGCATCTACAACAAATGGTAATGAAATAACTGGAGGCTGGCATGTAGAAGAATGTGGATCAATCCATGTTCATAGTCATGCACAAAATTTAAGTCCAAATGGATCAAAGACTTCAACATAAATCCAGCCACACTGAACCTCTTAGGAGAGAAAGTGGGTGGTACCCTTGAACAAATTGGTACAGGAGACAGCTTCCTAAACATAACACCAGTGTCACAGACAGTGAGATCAACAATTAATAAATGGGACCTCCTGAAACTGAGAAGCCTCTGTAAGGCAAAGGACATAGTCAGCAAGACAAAAAGGCAGCCCACAGAATGGGAAAAAATATTCGCTAACCCAGCATCTGACAGAGGGCTGGTCTCCAAAATTTACAAAGAACTCAAGAAGCAAGTCTTCAAAACACCAAAGGATCCAATTAAAAAGTGGGCTGCAGAACTAAATAGAGAATTTTCAATAGAGGAATCTAAAATGGCTGAGAGGCACTTGAGAAAGTACTCCACATCCTTAGCCATCCAGGAAAGGCAAATCAAAACAACACTTAGATACCATCTCACTCCTGTCAGAATGGCTAAAATCAAAAACACCAATGACAATTTATGCTGGAGAAGCTGTGGTAAAAGGGGAACACTCCTCCATTGCTGGTAGGAAAGCCAACTTGTTCAGCCACCTTGGAAATCAGTTTGGAGTTTCCTCAGAAAAAATTGGAATAAACCTACCACAAGACCCAGCAACTCCACTCTTAGGCATATATCAAAAAGATGCCCATTCATACAATAAGAATGTCTGTTCCACTATGTTCATAGCAGCATTATTTGTAATAGCCAGAACTTGGAAGTAACCTAGATGTCCCTCAGCCGAAGAGTGGATAAAGAAAATGTGGTGCATTTACACAATGGAGTACTATTCATCAGAAAAAAAATGGAATTCTGATATTTGCAGGCAAATGGATGGCACTAGAAGAAACCATCCTGACTGAGGTAACCCAGTCACAAAAAGAGAAACATGGCATGTACTCTCTCATATATGGGTTTTAGACATAGATCTGGGGAGTGCCAGCCTACTATTGCATGGCCAGAGAGTCTGGGAAAGAGAACCTTCATTCAGTGGCTGATGGAAGAAGAAGCAGACTCCCATGGCTAATTACTGAGCTCAACTCAAGAAAGTCAGTGACAGAGAGGTAGCACTGATGACCAAAGGGATTATTACTGGGCTGGTTTAACCCCCAGAAACAGCTGACCTGACAAGGGTTATCTCTTGAATCCCAGGCTGCTGCCTGGGAATCCATCATGGGACTGATCAAGACCACCTGAATGTGGGTGTCAGTGAGGAGGCCTAGTAATCTATTGAGCCTTGGGTATACAAATGGACTTTGGACTCCCATCCAACAATGTGAGATGCACTCTCACCCTGAACTCTTTGGGGAGGGTCTAGGCCCTGCCCTGGTTGAAATGACAGATTATGAACACACACAAGGAGGGCCTCAACCTACCTGGGGAAATGAGGGTATGTTGGAGGGGTTGGTGGGAGGGCTCGGAAAGAGGGGAGGGAAATGGAGAGGGACCTGGAATTGACATGTGAAACAACCTTGTTTCTAATTTAAATTTAAATTAAAAAATAAATAATAAAGAAAAGTGCATCATATGGTGTGTGTGTATATATATATGTGTGTATGTGTGTGTGTGTGAGAGAGAGAGTGTGTGCAACAATAAACTGGAATGGTACAATGAGGCATTTACTTACATGTGTCCTATACTGAAGACATAGTACATACCTCTGAGGCAGTGCAAGAAAAAATAGAAATGTGTGGCCTCTGCATAAGAGTAGGAGGATATATTGTGAGGTCATGAGTGGTTGTGGTTGGTTTAGGAATGGATTATGTGTTAGATTGTGACAGACAGATAGATCATAAGTGTTGCCTGACAGCTCTCTCAGAAATCTCTCTGGCCCTATCATATGCCCAAGAAACAAGAAGAAAATGAGATGCAGGATTGCACATGGGAGGTTTACTATCCAAAGGTATGTGTAATTGTACAACTTTTAGGTCAGCATACAATTGAGGTCAGTCTCAAAATGAGCTTATTGTAAAAGTCCTAGACATTTCCAAAAAATGTAACTGGTAAACAACACAAGGGTACCTAATCTCAGTAAATATAATCTGTGAAGTACATGCTAAAAATTTTTGTTGGTACATTTTCTCTTGTATAAGAAGTAAAAATCTTTTGATTGATTGTAATTTAAAGTCTAATTTGTTAGATATCAGGATTGCTACCCCTGCTTGATTCTTCTGTTGATTTGTTTGGAAAATCTTTCCCAACACTTAAATCTGAGTTAATGTCTGTTTTCAAGGTTGAGGTGTGTGTCTTGTATGGAGCAGAAGAATGGGTTCTGTCTTTGAATTCATTCTGTTAGCCTGTTTCTTTTTGTGTATGAGTTAATTCCATTAATATTGAGTGATGTTAGTGTCCATTTATTGCTCAATCTTGTTTGTTTTGTAATGGTTGGTAGTGGTGAAATTATATGTGGATATCCACCCCATTTTTCTTTTGGCTGTTGGTAACAAGGGGTTATCTATTGACTGTGGATCTTATACAAAGATGCTAAAAATATGCAATGGAAAAAGAAAGCATCTCCAACAAATGTTGCTGGCATAACTTGGATGCTGGCATGTAGAATAAAGCAGATAGTTACATGTCTATCACAATGCACAAAACTTAAGTCCAAATGTATCAAAGACCTCAACATAAACCCAGCCACAATGAATTTCTAAAAATAGAAATTTGGAGGTACCCTTGAATGAATTGCTACAAAAGATAGCTTGCTGAACATAACACCAGTATCACACACACTGAAATCACCAATTTATATATGGGAACTCCTTAAACTAAGAAGCTTTTGTAAAGCAAAGGACACAGTCATCAAGACAAAAGGTAGCCCACAGAATGGGAAAGGATATTCACTAACCCCACATTTGACATAGGACTGATCTCCAAAATTTACAAAGAACTCAAGAAGCAAGTCTCTAAAACACCAATGGATACAATTAAAAGTCAGCTACAGAACTAAATAGATAATTCTCAGTAGAAGTGTCTAAAATTGCTGAAAGGCACTTAAAGTGTTCAATATCCCTAGCCATCAGGGAAATGTAAAACAAATAACTCTGTGGTACAATCTTAATCCAGTAATGATGGCAAAATCAAAAATACCAATGAAGTTTTATATTGGAGGGGATGTGTTGAAAGGGGAACACTCCTCCACTGTGGGTGGGAGTACCAACTTTTATAGCGACTTTGGAAATCAGTATGGAGATTCCTCAAGAAAATTAGAATCAGCCTACCACAAGACCCAGCAATTCCACTCTAAGGCAAATATTCAAAAGTTGCACATTCACACAACAAGGACATCTGTTCCACTATGCTCATAGCAGCATTCTTTGTAATAGCAAGAACCTTAAAGCAACCTAAATATCCCTTAACTGAAGAGTGGATAGAGAAAATGTGGCCCATTTATATAATGGAATACGATTCAGTGGAAAAAATCAATGACAACTAGAAATTTGCAGGCAAATGGATGGTACTAGAAGAAGACCTCCTGAGTGAGGTAACTCAGTCATAAAAAGGAGAAACATGTATGCACTCACTCATTTATGGATTTTAGGCATGGATCATAGGAGTGCCAGCCTACAATCCCACTTCAGAGAGTCTGGGAAACAGAACCTTCAAGCAACAAATTATGAAAGCAGATAATCCCCCAAGGAAGGCCTCATCCACTCTGAGGAGATGATGGGAGTGGAATTGGGGGGTCAGTGAGGGGCATGGGAGGATGAGAGTGAGAGGGAACTTGGATATATATACAGTATAATTTAAATGGAAATGTTTAAATAAATAATTTATTCTTTGAAAAATGAAGTAATACTCTTGTCGATGGCACTTATGGTCTCAACATCATCCAGCAAAAGGTGAGTTTCCCATTTCTCTAGTGTTCAGTATTGTTTTAAGCTATAGTTTGACGAGACTAAGGCTGATGTTGGATGTGATTTTCTCTAAATTGGCAGCTACTCAGCATAGTCTTCCTGAAGATATTTAAAAGCATCAAAGCAGAATGTCAAAACAACCTGGGAAAATTTGATATATTATGTGTAATCTCGAGCATGAAGATGAATGCAGGCTTTAAAAGAGTCCACGAAATCCAAGGTAAACAGATTTTATTAGAAAAGCACTTACACAGCAAGTAAACAACTGCGATGGTCTTCCTCTTCTACAAGATACAGTCTCTGCTCTTCTAAAGTTCTCAACACAATACAAGAGAGTAAACTACCACCTCGTTTTATGTATACAGAATCATATATGCATACCTAAAGTCATGTTCCTAGGAGGCGGCCTCCAACACACTTTCACTGGCAAAGCAATACGCAGCTACATTTCTCTGCTTTGTCTAAGAGAATGTCAAGTGTAGGCCAGGAGAAAGTTAAAACCTTGTAAAATTTTAGACCTACAAAAAGAAAGAACAGCATTAAGCAATAAACACACACTAAATGTCCAGTCCCAGGCTAATGATATATAACAGAGTTTACTCTAGCAGCTCTCCTATTCTGGAAATAAGAAGTATTGTACTTAATATGCATTAGGTAAGATAAGAGAGGATATTAGCTCTGACTAGGTAGTCTTCAAATTCATAAAAGGCCTGATAAGGAAAATAGCATTATTAGGATAAGCAGGAAGTGAAATTAGGTAACTTCCTAAAGGTGCAAGAAATGACAGAAAAAACAGATTACCTGTCCAAACACCCAAGGTTTACAGTAATTTTGGGGCAGCCAACTTTGCCTAAGACATAAAGTATCTGAGAGATCGTCTCAGAAGCAGGAAAATTTGAAAGAATGTCTTACCCGGAATTGGAAAGTTTCAGCATTCTCTTTATGTTTATCTCCCGTTAGCCCAGTTAGAACAGCATGTACAATGTCAGCAGTTGAGACAGAGGCAGTTCTTTGTCTAAAAGGCCAGTAATGCCAAGAAAAGCAAACTCCAAGTGGAGTGACATCAGTGCCCATCTTACTCTCTGCAACAGCTTTGTGAAGTCTGAGGTAATTTTTTATCATGTCAACAGAGTTCTAAATTATTAAATCATTTAAATACATTATTATGTTGTTTTTGTAGTATTTGAATATCACACATCAATGTTGGGTGAATCTCTGAATACATAGAAACCCTAAAGAACTGAAATCATTATGTATAAGGAGCATTGGTAAATATAATATTTAATAATTAGAAACATCTATTGTTTACTGGCTCAAGTTTCCCACATATAATATGCACAATTTTAAACAGATGTGCAGCATAAGGACAAAAACATCAAATCTGTAACTATATACATATATATGTAAATCCTTAGATCAGAATTAGAACTGAAATATCTTCACCAGAATTAGAATGGCATAGTGCAAAATTAGGAAACTGTACTAAATTGTATCAATATGCAAAATACTATGCACACATGCAGATACATACATAAAATATGATAAAGACAATTTTACATTTGTGCAAAAATATCATAAATAGGAAGAGGAGCCTTCAGTGTATAACAAATATAATTTCAAGTTTGAAACAATATGCAAAATATTCAAATGGGCATGCAAAATTAATTTTATATATGTATCAATATACAATGTCTAGAGCAAATTGTTGCTAAAACACTTTACAAGTAGATACACTAATCTACCTATAGCCCACCCCATATATTCATTATACATCTCTAAAAGAGATTTCTTAGTCTTAACTTAATACTCCATTCCCTACCACACACAACTTAACACCAACCATAAGCAGGTGACAATTATCTATATTCTAGGGAAACACCAAAACACCATCTAAGCCAACTGTAGTGAAAGTGGTAAGTGTTTTCTTAGAATTATTACCAGGTAAAGGTAATTCTATGGGATCCTTGAGGAAAAAATAGCTAAAGAAATGACTAAGTCTCAAGGGACGAGTTTAACATTTGTAGATAGTCTCTGAGATGGAGGTGATGCTTGTCTGAAGTTCTTATCTAAAGCTCTCTCCAGAGTGTGATAAGAAGGAAGACCATCTCTGCTAGCTATTCTGGAAATGTCTATGTCAGTTTTAGTCCAAAACCAATCCTTGAGTCATATAGCAGTTCAAACACATCATGTTGAATCAAGTGGAATCAATGTTGTGGAGCACCATCTTCTTTCTGGAGACCTTAGAGATTGCTATCAAGAAATTTTATTGCTCACTGTGGAACATTTAATCATTAATATCAAAATGGAAAGGTTAAATTATAAAGGTGTGCATAGAGAAAGATATCAATAAGGATGAAAATAGTATGAGAAAAATTAGAATTTTTCCAGAGATAACTCAGTTTTGATAATAATACACTTTAGATTTCGTTTTCTGTTGCACACCAGTTAACTACTCTGATATGAGGCAGAAAATCTGATTTTTATTTACCAGCATAGGAGAGCCCTGAATTGGGAATACTATTAAACTTGAAAGAAAAGTGACATAGGTTTGTGTGATCCAATATTTTGTCAATATCCATGAAGAAAATTGCAAGCAGCTGAAATGGCCCACCTTTAGTTTTGATGGGAAATATGAATAGTTCAGGATTCACTTAAGTGTATGCCAATCATGTGAAACAACCTAACAGCTGGAGGAATTGTTACATGTGACAGACTTGATAGTTTGAAATTGAGGAATTTTG
The DNA here is from genome assembly GCF_017639785.1 of Mesocricetus auratus. Taxonomy (NCBI): domain Eukaryota; kingdom Metazoa; phylum Chordata; class Mammalia; order Rodentia; family Cricetidae; genus Mesocricetus; species Mesocricetus auratus. The sequence continues at coordinate 10,699,140 of NW_024429218.1, read as the reverse complement.
TTTTTGTTGTCCTTATACAGACACATGGAATATTTTCTCCATGTAGCCCAGGACAGCAATCTGGAAAGAGATTTGAATTGTGCAGAATTTAGAAATTTTCCTTTACCTTCAAATCATAGTCTAAATCAAGCCACTTTTCTGGAGAGCTTTGAAATTCTTGGCTCTCTATGTTTAGGTATACAGAAAAAAGGATCAAGCTGAGATCCCACAACATTCACTGAAGAAGTAAAAAGCCATCCTGAGAAGTTTCCTATCTCTGGTGATGGTTGATGGAGGACCAGCAACAAAATGAGAGCAGCAGGAGGGAGAGACTAGTGTGATGTGTCCAGCTACAGGCAGGTCATCTTTGTACTTCAACACCAGTGGATAATTTTAAGTAATATGCTTCTTCCGTTGACTTGATTTTGTGAGTGTGGTGATCATGTTCTTCACTTGTATTGTTTCCCCCACCACCTATATTCACGTGGATGGACTGACATTTTAGGAAGTTTATGATCATCAAAAAGGAAAATCCTAGCTTCTAAAACCAAAGACTTGTGAATTCTACAGGTAAGTTGAAGGGGATTTTGCAGCTGTGGATATGCACGAGGAAGTACTTTCATTCTTAATGTGAACTATGTGCAGAGAGGCCAGGGGAAAGCAGTGGGCTGAGACATGCCACTACCTTCAGAGATGGGAGAGCTGAGATCCCCTTCAGGAGCATCATAAGCCTGGGTCAAAATAGACTGGTTTTTCACTGGAGCATTCTGAACAATTGTATATGGATCAGTGTTCTCTATATCTTCTGTGGTTTGTCACAATGCAAGTTAAATTTTGTTCCTCCCCCTACAGTGGCTGTTGGACCAGAATCACCAACCCAAGCACTCCTCACCAAGAATGAGGTGAAACATCAAATGGAGAGTCAGAACAGCCACCTACAGCAAGTGACCAGAGAAAGAAAGGAGCTGTTAGATTGCCTCATCTCCATCACTGAAGTATGCCCTGAGAATAAGTATTAATTGGTTCCAATCCATAAGTGACCATCTTGGCTCCATAGTTTCACTCTTAGTTTATTTCATCTAAGATCTGAGCTTCTATATGTCTACATATTCAGGGTGTCTCTTTGTCCAACACAGTATCTCTAAATGTTTCACAGAAGCTCAACCAGAAACTGGGCATGAGTGAGATGTGCAGAGTCAATTATACTGTTTCTTCCAAATGAAGCCCAGAATATGTAGATTGAGTCACATAACTCAAGGATTCTGAAAGATTGTGATCCTTGAAATCTTTCTTCATGGCTTTTTTTGCTTCTTTGTCCATGACCTACCATAACACAAATCCTTTACCAGAATGATTAAAGATAGAGTATAAGAGTGTGATGGAAGACCTGCATAGGTTGTAGAATATGAACATCAAAGCCTTGGATGAATTCAATGAGCTCGATAAGAAATCACTCTTCTATTGGAAAGTGCCTGTTTTGCAGAGGATGACAGTATTGTGTAATGTCAACCTCTGCCTTTCTTTTTTCTGAAATGCAATGTCCACACTTCTGCTGCTAGCCTTTATGACTCTTAGAAGGCATCATTAGCAATAATCTCTTGGTCTTGTGCCTCTGACACTCAGTTTTGCAAATTGTGAGAGAGACTGTTAGCTACTCACAGGAACAGACTCTCATCCTTAATAGAATATAGCTCGATGTTTGTCAACCTTCCCAGTGTCATAACCATGTAAACACAATTTGTCAAAAATAGGTTAGCTCCAACCATAAAATCAATTTTGTTGCTACTGCATAATTATAATTTTGCTACTGTTATGAATCATGATGATAGCATTTTTTAGAATTTTTCTCAATATATGTTTTTATTTATGTTAAAAGCTTGCAAGCTTCACATGTCAAATCCAACACCCTCTCCACTCATCCTCCCTTGTCCCTTCACCAGCCCATACCCAATCCCCAAATCATTCCCCATGGAGGGGAAGGCCCTCCTGTGGGGGATCTCCAGAGTTTGTCATTTCATCCATGGCAGGACCTTGGCCTGCCCCATGTGTCCAGGCTGAAAGAGCATCCCTCCATGTGGAATGGGCTATCAAATTTCATTTGTACACTATAGTAAACACTACTAACCAAGGCACAAGAGATTTCTGAGGCCTCCTCAATGACACTGCATTCATTGAGACTGGATAAGTACTCTGTCGCCCTCTCAGCCATAAGTGTTCAAAAGTTCACCTTTGTGGGGTCAGTTGTTTTTGTGGGTTTCACCAGCAAGGTCTTTACCCCTTTGCTCATCATTCCTCCATCTCTGACACTGGATTCCAGGAGTACCATTCACTGTTTATCTGTGGGTACCTGTCTCGGCTTCCATCAGTCACTGGCTGAAGATTCTAGGATGGCATATAAGGTAGTCATCAACCTTATCATCAGGAGGCATCTATTACAGTAGTCTCTTCGCTATTGCTTAGTTTGCCAGTTGGTGTTATCCTTGTAGATCTCCAGAAATCTCACTACTGTCAGCTCTCTCTTCAAACCTATAATGACTCCATCTATTATGGTATCTCTCATCCTGCTCTCTACTCTTACTTCGACTCAACCTTCCTGTTCCTCCATGCCTTCTGATCCCCTCCTCTTATCCTGCTATCTTTTTCCTGGTTCCCTCTCCCCCTCCCCCAATGTTTCAGTCTGCTCAGGAGAACTTACCTCATTCCATTTCTCTGGTGTGTCTTGCATATATCTTGGGAACGTCCTTGTTTCCCAGACTCACTGTTACTAGGATTGTAGGCTGACACTCCACTGAATCATGTCTAAAATCCATATATGCAATAGTACATACCATGTTTGCCTTTTTGTGACTGGGTTACATCACTTGGGATGGTTTTATCTAGTGCCATCCATTGGCCTGCTAATTTCAGGATTCCATTGTTTTTTCCTCTGAGTACTACCCCATTTTGTAAATGTACCACATTTTCTCTATCCACTCTGCAGTTTTGGGGCATCTAAGTTGCTTCAAGCAACTAGCTATTACATATAATGCTGCTATGAACATAGTGGAACAGACATCCTTATTGTGTGAATGGGCATCTTTTGGATGTATGACTAAGAGAGGAATTGCTGGGTCTTGTGGTAGAGTGATTTCTATTTTACTGAGGAATCTCCATACTGATTTCCAAAGTGTCTGTACAAGTTTGCACTCCCACCAGCAATGTAGTAGTGTTCCCCTTTCTCCACATCCTCTCCATCATAAACTGTCATTGGTCTTTTTGATTTTTGCCATTCTAGTAGGAGGAAGATGATATCTCAGAGTTGCTTTGGTTTGTATTTCCCTAATGGATAAGGATGTTGAGCACTTTCTTAAGTGTCTCTCAGCCATTTCTTTTGCAAATTTTTGGGCCATGGATGTGGGGCACAGGTGTTCAGAAGTCAGACTGCATCTTGATGTTTTGTTCCTCTGTTGAATATGAAATGATATTCTTCATCTCTTTTGATTAATTATTTTGAAATCTAACTTTGATACATACTATGATAGCTACACCAACTTAGTTCTTATGTCTATATTATTGGAAATATTTTCCAAACTTTTAGTCTGAGAAAATATCTGTCTTTGAAGTTAAAGAGGTTTTCTTGTATGCAACAGAAGACTGGATTCTGTCTTCATATCATTCTGTTAGTATGTGGTTTTGTATAGGTGGATGTCTGGTAATGGATGTGCCATAATGCATACATCAAACACCAGGAGGCTTACCACATCATAAAGATGTAAAGAAAACATTAATTCTCACTGTGCGAGAAATAGTTTTCCAAAGAGAATCACAAAATCATTCAATGAGCATTAACATTGCATACATTTTTATATTAAATAGGAACACAATAATATCTCTCCTACATGTGTCTACAATCAAAGTGAATAGTTTTTAGTACACTTCATGCATTTTCCCAAAATATTTTTAATACATAATCGAATATATATATTTCATATATGTATAATAGTATGTTCACATACATGGTATATATGTGTTAGTTTATTTAGCAACTATTATTCCATATACATATTTATATGTATGCATTTACATCAATTCCTAATTAAATATTACTTTTGTACTTATGTGTCTTTCTCACATTTTGGCTTATTTGTTTCTTCTTTCCAATCTCCCTGCCCTCTATCCACTTCTAGTCATTCATTTTCTAATTTCTCTCTAATCACATTCAAGTTGATTATATACATTGTAAATTGATTTGATTATTTCTTACTTTTTTCCTTCCCTTCCTTTCTTCCTTTCTTTCATTCTTTTTCTTTCTTCTTCTGTTATTGGCCCTATTTAAGAAGGCTGATGATTGAGTTCATGGATGAAATAAATGTCAGAAATTACTTCTTCTACCAAGCAACATGACCATTTTCAACACGATGATGATATTGGAGCCCTTTACATTGGATTCCAGAATAGGCCAAGGCTGTGTCAGCTCTCAGGGAGAACATAACTAGAAGATACTTCCATGTTGATGTGTAATACTTTATAAATCATGTGGATTATGAAGAAATTCATGTGTCCAGGTATCAATGATTTTGTGGTTTATTTAACAAAGTTGTATTTTTAAAAACTAGATTTGTTTTTAATTTTGAACTCCCCCCTACTAGCTCAAAATCACCTGAAATACTTACACGGGCTATCATCTATGAATTTCCATGTCTAGAATGCCTTAAATTTGAAAATCTTTTGTGACCACAATTGGAATACTCAGTAGCATAGCAACTAATTATTATGTAAGGAAATTTTTTGGCTTCATGAAGTTCATAAAATAGCAAGAGAGAAATTATACTCTGTACTCTACAGAGGAAGCCAAGGTTTCAAGATTATGAGGACATAAGAGTGTGATTTTAGTATGTAGTAGATGTAAGATGCCATGTATGCTATTAGAACTCAATAAACGTTAAGAAGGCACCCCAAAAGAAGGTAAAAGAGTGCTGAAGCAATCAGAAATAGATAGATATTCTTTAATATTTTCTTCATTTCATTTACATACCATTCACAATTTGTTCTACCTCCTTTCTTCCCAACTCCAGCTTCTTCTCATCCACTCTCCCACCTTTCAGAAAATATGAGACTTTTCTTGGGTGTTAACAAAGCCTGAAATATCGAGTTGAGTTTAGGAACAAGTCCTTCCCCTGCATCAAGACTTGAAGCTTTGCAAATAGGTTCTGATATGTCAGCTGAAGCATCAGTGGCAGGTCCTGATCACACTGCCAGAGGCCCCCAAACACAGGAGGCTAAACAACTTTAACCAATCTGCAGGGGGCATAAGTTGATCAGTTATCAATTCTTTTGTGAGAACAGGTAAGACTCCCTATTAAGTCATAATTGCTGCCTGGCAACCCTGTACCCAAGGGAGACTCAAAACCTGGCAGATTATCACGGACCAAAGAAGGAGGTAGCTTCTGAGAGGCAATGTTATATTTGTGTATTTTAGTTTCCTGATGCATGTGCCTTGGTACAACCATTAAGTCAGCATACACTTAGGTGAGTCACCCTATCAGACTTGGCCAAAAAGGTGGACTTGGGCCAAGCAACTGGAAATGGAACTATTATTATCTCATTGAATATAGTCTGTGCAGAAGGTTTTCAATGAATTTTCTTGGTTGATATCCTTTCCCATAAGTAAAATTCTTGAGTAATATACTTATGGACTCAAACTAATCCACCTGTTTAAGATTACCTTCATATCTGTGTTCAAAAATGTATTCTGAGAGTTCTTAGATTAGACTGAGGGTGATGTAGAGTGTGTAACTTTCTTTAATTTGACATCTGCTGAACTTAGTCTCTCTGAATGCACTTAAGAGTTTTGATACATAGTGTTATCACCACAAGGGAAATTTGAAATTATTTGGTATCATATTGAGCCTTGGTTATTTTGGCCTCTATCCTTGTAGTTGAGCATAAACTATTACTTTGAAAAAGTTGAGTTTTGCTTATCTTTGTGTTTATTATGTGAAACTCTTCTAATAATATTAATACTAATTCCTTTTAATATTAAATAATAATATGAAATATTCTCCATTCATGTGTCTATAATATCAAGTATATTCATTTACTATCATATTAATGGCTTAGTTTTCTTTAACTTTTGTTACATAAGCTAATATATTACATTAAAAAGGAGGGAGAGTCAATGAGAAGAAGAAGCTGGAGTTGGACATTGTGATCTCAGTATCTCTTATAGAATGATTCGATCTCTTGTAGTGCATAGTGGCCTTGAACATTTCCTCCTTTCAAATGCTTGGATTAAAGTGTGTGCCACTACTGTCTGGACTCTATGGCTATCAAGTGGCTAGCTCTTCACCCTGATTTGCAGACAATCTTTGTTTACTCGAGCAGAAAAATATCACCATAAGGTGCAATAATTGTTTTTTTGCACACCTTTAATCATAGTACTTCAGAGAAACAGGGAATGAACTCTATGATGTCTAGTTCAGTGTGTTCTACATGGTGATGCCAGGGAAATACAGAGAAACACTGTGAGCTACTGTCTCAAACAAAGTAAACACAAGAACCAAAAATAAGTTTGGACATGTTTCCATGGACAGAGTGCTTAGCTTGGACCAGGGAGACAAGTGATTTCTGCATATTTTTCTAATATAGGTGGCTTATCATAATTATTATAATGATGCTTTTTAATTTTATCCTGTATTACATTACATTCTCTTTTTTCCTACGTCCACATATCCTGGGAACATGGTTTCTCTCTGTAATCCCAGCTATCCTTAAACTCCCACAGTAAACCAGGAATGTATGAATCTCCATGATCTACCTGCCTCTTCTTCCCAAATGCCAACAATAACTGTTTTATAATGCCTTTCTGACAGTGAAAATAATGTGATCTGATACCATGAAACAGCATAGTGTGCTTTTACATGCTCTAGGGTGCCATAAAAAAAGCAAAAACATTTACTTACTTGTGTGCATCTTACCCATGGAGATTCACTGAAGATTTACAGTTGTGCTGCCAGATGTTTACTCTGGGATTAGAAGATGGGTCCTAGGAAAGAGCAGTGTGTGCGTTTAACTGCTCAGCCATCTCACTAGCTCCCCAAAATCACTTTTTTGAATTACAAATTACTGCCAATCATTGCATCACACACACCTTTATTCCAGTATTCATAAGCAGAGGCAGGTATACCTCTGAGTTCAAGGCCAGCTTGCCTGTACAAAAAATTTCCAGGACAGCTGGTATTGTTTCACAGAAAAACCAAGAAACTTTATTTTCAGGAAGTTCAGGTGGAGTGATGAAAGCAGCACCTCCAACCTCCTGGAGCTATAAAGTTAGTAGCTCTTTTCTTCAGGCCCAACCCAACACTCAGGAATTCAGGGCTATCCTCAGCTATATGGAAACTTAATGGTTGTGTTAAAAAAGGAGGGATGGTTTCACTGGCTAGCTGGCTGAGCGTTTAATGGTGCTTGCCTGGCAAGCCTTGTGATTTGTTCTATTCCTGCAACTTTCTCAATATGAAAGAAATAAAGGACCCCCACAAAGCTGTTCTCTGATGCCACATGTACCAAGACACCAGGAACAACTACCAATAATGACAAAGTGAAATAAAAAATAGGTCTTTAACTTTAAAACTGCTACATCTGGTCTAGTGAATCCTGGCCAGGGTGTCATATGCAATAAGGGCCCAACAAGAAGCTGTGGCTCTATCCACTAAGGGCCAAAATCCAAAGAAAATGACTGCATACATCTACTAAGGGTCACAGTGACTGTTAGATGTGGACTCTGTTTAAACCCAGGCAGGTCCTGATCCATGACTGACCCAGCAGAAACACAGGCTTCATTGATTTACATGAGAAAATCCTAGCCCAGCTCATGGGGTTTCCTCATTGCCACATGGAAAAACACAATTTTTTATTTTGTTTTCCTATTATTTGAGACAGGGTTTCATGTAGCCCAGGCTGATCTGAATCTCCCCATGTGGCCAAGAATAACCTTAAACTCCTGATCTTTCTGCCTACACCTCCCAAGTGCTCAGATGTCAAACATTCCATTGGGCTATAATTTCTGCAATGCTTATAAACCATTAGGAAACAGCAGCTCCAGCACAACTCCAGCGTCTCCTTGGAACTGCAAGCAGGTCTGTGGGTACTCTGCCCCCACTCCCATCAAAAATATCTGAACCAGGCCCTTTCTGAAAGAGACTCCTTGATGGTCAATTTCTACTGTCAACGTGACACAATCTAGGATCACCTGGGAAGTGAAGAACTGTCTGGATCAGGCAGGCCTGTAGCCATGCCGATGACAGATTGTCATGATAGTTCTGGAGGAGGTCTAGCAGCCCTACCCTATTCCAGAGTCCCTGTCTTAGCCACCACTACCTATGCCTAGCTGAGTCCCACATTTGCTCCTAGGCACTGGTCTTCCTTTCCTCAAGTGGCTTCCCTCATTTGGCTGAAACAGAAACCTATTATGGGAAGTGACAGTCCGAGGTCAGGCCTGCGGTGCCCACTGTGCAGACTGTATCCGAGAATGTGGCAAGGGTGTTGGGATTGATGACACAGAGACCAGTCAGTTGTGTTAAGAAAACTTTATGGTCCCCAAGAAGGCTCAAGAGAACTTCCCAAGAAAGACTTCCCTCAGAAAAAGCTTCTGCCACACACACACACACACACACACACACACACATTTCCTCCTCCTGGCTGGTGGTTATATCCCTGACACCAGAACAGGCAGCAGCAGCAGGGGCAGGAAGAGGTGGCTAGCCATTGGAAAGATCAAAGTCAGGGTGTTTCAGTGAGCAAGCATTTATCAGGAACTTATAGCTCCAGTATACATTTCTTAGGGCACTGGATTGTTTTCAGTAAACATTGTCTCACAGCTGCCTGCTCCCAGGCTGATGGGGAAATGGGTCTATGGCCAAGGACTGTTGTTCCCAAAAGGCCACCTTCCCTTTGATATCCTTTCTTAGAGGTCAGAAGGAGATGCAGAAATTTTGAAATTGCCTATAGAGCACAAGCAGATTTTGTCAAAGGGGACAGTCACATGCATCAGACACAAGAAACTAACACATGACTGCTGGACCACTTTGATGGGCCTATGACTCCATGTGCTATGCAGGTGCCAGCAACTGACTCCCTATGGCATTCTCAGGATGTGATTGTTTTCTACACCTATTACTTTGGACATAAGGAGACTCCAAGGTTCTACACTGGTGCAAGTCTACAAAATTTACAAACAGCAACAACATCACCCGAAGCAATGGTGGGTGCCAGGTACTGTAGTATAAATATTAGCAACACAGAAACACATATTGGGGTTAAAGCTGAAGGTCAGAAAAGAAAAGCAGTCAGTCAATAGAGCGTTCTCACCCCCACCAATGCTCAGACTGAAGGGGTGATCACAAACCTCAGATTGCTCCCAACTGCACTGCTCCTCAGACTCCTTGAGCTCCTGTCTCCTCCTGCCTTATCTTCCTCTCTAGTGCTGGAATTAAAAGTGTGGGATACTAAATGCTGAGTTTACTTTTGTGTCAGTTTTGTTTCTCTTTTTATACTGGATCAATTTCATGTAGGTCAGGGTAGCCTTGCACAAAGGGTGATCAATCTGTCTCTGTGTTCCCAGAATTAGGATTAAAGGTATATACCACCACAACCTGGATTCTATGACTATTTAGTGTGGCTTCTGGAATTAAAGGTGTGTAGCACCACTGCCTGGCCTCTGTGCCTGTAGCTAGCTTTGCCCATGGGTGGGAATATCCATGAGATGGTCAGGGGGGTCTCATGGACCAGGGGTGTTTAAAAGCCTCCCCCTTTCAGTGAGATGACATCGTATGATAAATATTCTGGTCTATCAGTTATTCCTGTGAGCCCAGGTGCTATTCATAGGGAAACTGGGGAGGGGATGCACTACTCTGTGGGGACACCAGACCTTGAGCAGAAACCCACTTCCCCTTCAGCCTGGGAGCAGGCATCTGTGTAATGTTTACTGAAAACAATTCAGTGCTTTAAAGCTCTTCATAGGACTGAGATAAGGGCTTGCTCACTGAAATACCATGCCTTTCACACCTCCTACGGCTAGAGGCCTCTTCCTGTTTTCCTGTGGTGTCTTCCCGATTCTGGGGCCTGAGATTAGACCACCAGCCAGGAGGAAAGAATGGTATGTAGATGAATGGCAGAAGTCCTTAAAAAGGGAAGCTCCTTTTTCTTAGAGAGACTTCTCCTGAGAGCTCTCCTAAGCGGACTGGGGTCTCCTCCTAAGCTGACTTGGGAAGCATAAAGTTTTCTTAAAGCAACCGACCGGTCTCTGTGTCATCTATCCCGACCACCTCGCTACATTCTTGGATGCAGGCCGCACAGCAGGTGCGACAAGGCAGGAATAATATGAGAATTTAATCACCAACAAGAGGGTCTGTGGAAAACTCAGAGGGTGTCAGCTATCATTCTGAAAGTCTGAGTACCTGGGTTTGAATTCTCAGTACATACATTAAAAACAAATCATGTGATGTGGTTGTGGGAGCCTCTAACCCCTGCAAGGTATGTGGGACACAGAAGGATCCTGAGAGATGGCAGTTGAGTGAAAACCTGTCTCAAAAGGAAGATACGTGATAATTCACTCTGATATCCATGATTGAATACATGGTTGTACAACCTGGTAAAGTAACACCTGTGGCACACACAAACAACACATACACACACACACACACACACACACACACACACACACACCCTGATGTGGAGATGGCAACTGAAAGCACAAGAGAAGCCAGAGACACATCCCCAGGAGGACCACTCCAGTGTGCCCGGGGAAAATGTCAGAATGGTGTGAACAGTTTGAAAAACCACTGGGTAGGTTTTAGATGATGCCAAACACATGGATTCCCTATGAGCCAGTTTCTGGGAAGAATGTAAACAAACAATACAGGTTCAGCATCCCAGAATTTCAGATCCAGACACTCACCTACCCTACAGCTCAGAGAAAGGGCTGCTAACTGTAAGTGGATTCACTCAGGACATGGAGATGAGATCCTCCAAGAATGCTCAAACCAGTGAGCAGACTCCACGCTGGCTCACCCCTTAAAAGATTCATTCAGCCTCAGGAGGCAATTATAGGCATTACCAAGACAACACACACATTCAAGACTCCAGCCAGATCTAGGGACCAACTGGTGAGGCCTGGATGAGACTATGCTGCAGGGATCTGTTGGCTCACCAGAACCAAAAGCCTGGCATGGGTGGGAGGAGTGGAGTAGGTGGCAGATAATGACATATGGCACAGAAAACTGTCTGCAAGGTGATGTGAAAATCATTTCCATCAAGCCAGACATACAGTAACAGCATTACCCATCCTAAGGCACAGGCCAGGCAGAGTCAAACATTACATTCTGATTATAATAAACCAAGATTCAAACATGGGATGGCATTCCTGGGTTCAGCAGTGAGCCCTAACTTTCCCAGACAACCAGGAACCAGGAAGTGCATCCTCTGGGGATGAGTTATTACCATAGGGATGAACCTGGAACTGATTGTGCTCCAGGACACTCCCTGAGCTGAACATGCTTCCCCTATTCTTGCAAAGCACTGCAGTTTAAAATGTCATGCAGGAAGTTCCAGAAGTGCATACCACCAATGTTGTACATTTTGCACCATTCTTTTTGGGATAGCAAAATCTCCCATACCTGCTGTGACTGTGACCCACACCAAATGCCCACTGTCAGTGCTCATAACTCAGAAGACACTTGCATTATGTAGGGGATGTGCCTCAACTCCTGCGCAGCCTGTATCCGAGAATGTGGCGAGGTGGTAGGGATAGATGACACAGAGACCGGTCAGTTGCATTAAGAAAACTTTATGCTCCCCAAATCGGCTTAGGAGAACTTCCCAAGAAAAATGCTTCCCTTCAGAAAAACTTATGCCATCCATACATGCTCAAATCTCCAACAGCCCTCTCACACACCTCTCACACCTCTCACAGACCTCTCCTTCCTCCTGGCTGGTGGTTAAATCTCTGGCACCAGAATCTGTAAACAGCAGGGAGTAGCTAGCCATCAGGAAGATTAAAGTCAGGGTGTTTCAGTGACTGAGCCCTTATCAAGCCCTTATCAGGGATTTATGGCACTGAATTGTTTTCATTAAACATGTTTTCAGTAAACCTTGTCTCCCAGCTGCCTGCTCCCAGGCTGATCAAGGAGTGGGTTTCTGGCCAGGGTCTGTGATCCCAATTCCTCTTTTTTATTTTCTTATGAGGCACTCCTGTCTTAGGTCAAATGGGGTACCCCCATCCCATCTCTGAGGTACCTGGCTACTCCTGCCTTAGGCGGGAGGGGGACTCTACCCCATAAGTTGCCTGTCGTCAGAGAAACCTCATCTTAGAATCATCTGTAATCAGGATTTATGGCTATCGGGCTTGCCATGGGCTAAGGCACGTTTGAACTCAGCATGAAGCCAGAATGCCTACTGCCACTGTCACCATTCCTAGGACCCCCACTGACATAGCACCACTCTGTCATCTGCCCATCCCTCGATCTGGGCCATAGCATTCTACCACCAGCCTTTCTTTGCTACAAGGGTGATTTTCAGTTACAATTTGACGGTCAAAACAGTGATAAAGTTTATAATCATTCCAAGATCTACTTAGGAAAGCATTTAGAAAGTGCACTTGCACAGATACATTAGGTACAATCATTGATGTTACACATGTAGCATTATAAAAAATATGAACAAGAGGCTTGTTGCACTATTTACAGAGTACCAATTAGTTCCTGTGGTGATGCGGTTTGTTGATTCAAAGTCAGTAGCCTCAGCTGAATATGTAACTTGAGTCAAAGTCTTTTTGTCGTATTAGGACAAATTGCATTTCTCCAGAAAAATACACTGGCATAGGTGCGATTCCAGAAACAGGAACCACCAAGTCTGATATTTCAAGTGACCATGTCCTGTTCAAATACTGAAAAGAGGCTTTTGTCATTCATCACAGTCCATACCAATGTCCAAATGTTTTAAATGGGTCCTTTCTCCCCCAAAGGGAAAAACTGGCAAAATGAATACTGTTGTTTTAAGGTGTGTCAAGGGCAAACTGCTAATCTTCCAGTTTTTGCTGGCTACGGGATTAAAACTCATGGGTCCAGGAGGTTGATGTAGCAGGCCTGTTGAGAAACTGGAAATCTAAAACTGACTGTTTTATTTCTTTCTCGGGCTATTGATTTGATGACATCAAGGGTCAGGAACGCCAATTTAGGAGATCTCCAACTGGCTTGGAAAGGCTCCCACGGTCTCAGGTCCACTTTTTCTCTGCTCCATGTATCTCACCAAATGTTGTGACAGCTGCTGAAGCTTTATTCTTTTCCTGCAAGAAAACACAAACATGCCCTCGACCCCAAATTAGGGTCTTCTCTACTGTCTAGTGTATGGATGTCTCCCATTTGACCTGAGTAATAGTTGCTCAAGTTCCATTATGCCAGAATCTGTCTGAAGCAGATTGCTCACTAGCATTTACATTTTAAAAATTTTTAAATGAGGAGTGGATTATTCAATAAATCATGAGGGTAATGGGGACATTACTCCCCCTTTTTATTTTTTAAATTTTGTTTGAACTGTCGAACTTGAACAATAACAGTAGAAGGATTTGTCTATCCTCCTTAGTCAACTATCTAGGTGAATTGGGAGCACTATTCAAATTGTTAGTAGATGTCCTTTAAAAGGGACATAACCATTAAGTACTTTTGAGGATTGTAAACTATACTATGTCCCAAATAATTTTTTAAAATTATCTGATGTCTGTGAGTAGTCCTTTTTTCTTTTAATCTAACCGGTAGCTCTCACTAGCTGACAAGGCCTTGTTTGCATCTGAGCTGACAAGGCCTAATTTGCATCTACACAGATACGTTTCGGGGTGGGGCCTGCCAAAGCGGCAGGGCAGTTCCCTGAAAAAACCTTTTTTTTTTAAATTGACTGGCTCTGAAGGCTTAACCCTTGACTTTTTTGTTAAGATAGTAACCGACTGACTGGATGTTTCTTTTGGCTATATCTAAATTGATTTAGGTAGTTTTTAACTGTTTGCAGGGATTTAAGTATCCCTTTAATCATCTCCAAGGAAATAGAACAGTTGCTTTTGTCAACATTCACACATTTACACTTCACAATTCATACATACTGACGTGGCCACACCTATACACACAGACCATGCATACATATCTCTCCTTTTGCCTAGGTTATGATTAGTTTGTTGAAATGAAACGTCTTTAACAGAACAGCTCCAGTCAATCTTTGAAAAGAAGGTTGAAAAAGTCCTGTATGTCCCTCATCATTTCTTTATTAGAGAAGTTTTGAGCTACACTCAGGGTCTACAGCCATACCCACTCCTTGTAATTCTGTAGATGCAAAGTGGAAAGGCCAGGCTTTTGCCAAAAGTTTTTAGAGATGACTCACAAAATTGACCTTAAATTTGTATTAATAACCTACCCCATATAAATGTAAATAAACATTTTTATTTTATTGTCGCACCTGCTGTGCGGCCTGCATCCGAGAATGTAGCGAGGTGGTCGGGATAGATGACACAGAGACCGGTCGGTTGCTTTAAGAAAACTTTATGCTTCCCAAGTCAGCTTAGGAGGAGATTCCAAGTCCGCTTAGGAGAGAGAAGTCTCAGGAGAAGTCTCTGGAGAAGTCTCTCTAAGAAAAAGGAGCTTTCCTTTTTAAGGACTTCTGTCATTTATCTACATACCATTTTTTCCTCCTGGCTGGTGGTCTAATCTCCGGCCCCAGAATCGGGGAGACACCACAGGGAAACAGGAAGAGGCATCTAGCCGTAGGGGGTGTGAAAGGCATGGTATTTCAGTGAGCAAGCCCTATCTGAGCCTATCAAGGCTTTAAAGCACTGAATTGTTTTCAGTAAACATTACATAGATGCCTGCTCCCAGGCCGAAGGGGAAGTGGGTTTCTGCTCAAGGTCTGGTGTCCCCACAATTCACCCCTTTTTATTTTTAAATGAGGCACTCCTGTCTTAGGTCAAGTAGGGTCACCCTCCCTGGCCCATCTTTGGGGGACCTTGAACCCCTGCTTAGGTGGGAGTGGGTCTTCCCCACAGGTTGCCCGTCTTTGAAGTAGCCCCACACCTTAAAATCATTTGTAATAAGGCTTTATGGCTATCGGGATTGCCATGGGCTAAGGCACTTTGAACTCAGCATGAAGCCAGAATGCCTACTGCCACTGTTACCATTCCTAGGACCCCCACTGACATAGCACCTCTCTGTCACCTGCCCATCCCCCGATCTGGGCCTTAGCATTCTACCACCAGCCTTTCTTTGCTACAAGGGTGATTTATAGTTACAATTTGAAGGTCAAAACAGTGATAAAGTTTACAATCATTTTAAGATCTACTTAGGAAAGCATTAGAGAGTGCACTGCACAGATACATTAGGTACAATCATTGATGTTACACATGTAGCATTATAAAAAATATGAACAAGAGGCTTGTTGCACTATTTACAGGGTACCAATTCGTTCCTGTGGTGATGTAGTCTGTCGATTTAACGTCAGTAGTATCAGCCAAACATGCAACCCGAGTCAAAGTCTTTTTGTCGCACCAGGACAAACCACATTTCTCCAGAAAAACACACTGATTCCAGAAACAGGAACTACCAAGTCTGATATTTCAAGTGACCATGTCCTGTTCAAATACGGAAAAGAGGCTTTTGCCACTCATCACAGTCCATACCAATGTCCAAATGTTTTAAATGGGTCTTTTTTTCCCCCAAAGGGAAAAGCTGGCAAAATGAATTCTGTTGTTTTAAGGTGTATCAAAGGCTAGCTGCTAATCTTCCAGTTTTGTTGGCTTTGGGATGAAAACTCACGGGTCCAGGAGGTTGATGTAGCAAGCCTGATGAGACACTGGAAATCTCGAACTGACTGTTTTATTTCTTTCTCGGGCTGTAGATTTGAAGACATCAAGGGTCAGGAACACTGATTTAGGAGATCTCGAACTGGCTTGAGCAGGCTCCCACGGTCTCAGGTCCAGTCTTCTCTGCTCCATGCATCTCACCAGATGTTGTGACCGCTACTGAAGCTTTATTCTTTTCCTGTAAGAAAACACAAACATGCCCTCGACCCCAAATTAGGGTCTTCTCTACTGTCTAGTGTATGGATGTTTCCATTTGACCTGAGCAATAGTTGTTTAACTTCCATTACGTTAGAATCTGTCTGAAGCAGATTCCTCACTGGCATTTACATTTTAAAATTTTTTAAATGAGGAGTGGATTATTTAATGAATCATGTGGGGACTGGGGACATTACTCCCCTTTTATTTTTAAATTTTGTTTGAACTGTTGAAGTTGGACCATAACAGTAGAAGGATTTGTCTACCCTCCTTAGTCAACTATCTAGGTGAATTGGGATCACTATTTAAAGTATTAGTAGGTGTCCTTTAAAAGGGACATAACCATTAAGTACCTTTGAGAATCATTTAAGGATTGTAAACTATACTATGTCCCAAATAGTCCTTTTTTTTCTAACCTGTAGCTCTCACTAGCTGACAAGGCCTCGTTTGCATCTTAGCTGACAAGGCCTAATTTGCATCTACACAGACACCTTTGGGGGTAGGGGCCTGCCAAAGCGGCAGGACAGTTCCCTGAAAAAACCTCTCTCTCTCTCTCTCTCTCTCTCTCTCTCTTCTCTCTCTCTCTCTCTGACTGGCTCTGAGGGCTTAACTTGAATTTTTTGTTAAAATATTAACTGACTGACTGGATGTTTCTTTTGGCTATATCTAAATCGATTTAGGTAGTTTTTAACTGTTTGAAGGGATTTAAGTATCCCTTTAATCATATCCAAGGCAATTAGAACAGTTGCTTTTGTCAACATTCACGCATTTACATTTCACACTTCATACATACTGACGTGGCCACGTCCATACACACAGACCATGCATACATATCTCTCCTTGCCTAGGTTATGATTAGTTTGTTGAACTGAAACGTCTTTAACAGAACAACTCCAGTCAATCTTTTAATTAAAACTAAAGGTTGAAAAAGTCCTGTATGTCCCTCGTCATTTCTTCATTAGAGAAGTTTTGAGCTACACTCAGGGGCTACAGCCATACCCACTCCTTGTAATTCTGTAGATGCAAAGTGGAAAGGCCAGGCTTTTGCCAAAAGTTTTTAGAGATGACTCACAAAATTTAATAACCTACCCTATATAAATGTAACCAAACATTTTTATTTTATATACCTTTGTCTTTTTCTTTACTGAATACTAATTCCTCATTTATTAACTGTTACCAGTTTATTTAATTTACCCATCTTAAATCTATCCTCCCATTGAGGATGATCCTCCAATCCACCCTCCAACTGAGGGCAACTTCTTATCTTAGGTTTCCTTTTTTTTTCTGACCTTTGTTAGGTGAGGGCCTAGATATTTAATCCAATCCACCCTTTAACTGAGGGTGATCTCTTAGGTTCCCTTTTTTTCCTGACCTTTGTCAGGCAAGGTCCTAAACATTTAATCTGGTACCCCTAGCTTGGTACCCCCTTTTTAATACATCCTTATAGCCTTACTTGTTGGCCAGTATTTTAAATCTCTTAGGTTTCCTTTACTTTCCTGACCTTAGTGGATCAGGTGAAAGACTGGAGATTTCTTATTTTACCCTCCCTTTTTTTTTTTTTTTGACTGGGTTTTTTCTATCCTTTTGGAGGCTGTCCTGGAACTTGCTCTATATACAAGGATGGCCTCCATCCTACCTACCTCTGTCTCTCGAGTGTTGGGATTAAAGGCATATGCCACCAACACCTGACTCTAAAGATCATAGCGAACATCCTTCCAATCTGGGACATTTAAGCCTCCACCAGTAATGAACCATGGACTGGCACGTTCAATCCATTTTAAAAAGCCTTCTAGGGTTTTAGACTTGACTGCAGGCCCATGTTCTTTAAGTAACTTTTTTAGTTGATACTGCAATGATTCTAGCTTCCCGGAACTATTCCCCATAGTTTCTTAACCCCATCCACTTACCTCGCTTTCACGATCTCAGTAGGACCTCCAATTGTCGCACCTGCTGTGCGGCCTGCATCCGAGAATGTAGCGAGGTGGTTGGGATAGATGACACAGAGACCGGTCGGTTGTTTAAGAAAACTTTATGCTTCCCAAGTCAGCTTAGGAGGAGATTCCAAGTCCGCTTAGGAGAGAGAAGTCTCAGGAGAAGTCTCTGGAGAAGTCTCTCTAAGAAAAAGGAGCTTTCCTTTTTAAGGACTTCTGTAATTTATCTACATACCATTTTTTCCTCCTGGCTGGTGGTCTAATCTCCGGCCCCAGAATCGGGGAGACACCACAGGGAAACAGGAAGAGGCATCTAGCCGTAGGGGGTGTGAAAGGCATGGTATTTCAGTGAGCAAGCCCTATCTGAGCCCTAAAGCACTGAATTGTTTTCAGTAAACATTACATAGATGCCTGCTCCGAGGCCGAAGGGGAAGTGGGTTTCTGCTCAAGGTCTGGTGTCCCCACATTTTATATACCTTTGCCTTTTTCTTTACTGAATACTAATACCTCATTTATTAACTGTTACCAATTTTTTAAATTTACTCATCTTTAATCCATCCTCCCTTTGAGGATGATCCTCCAATCCACCCTCCAACTGAGGGCAACTTCTTAGGTTCCCCTTTTCTTTCAGGACCTTGTGTCAGGCAAAGGCCTAGACATTTAATCCAATCTACCCTTCAACTGAAGGTGATCTCTGAGGTTTTCTTTGCTTTCCTGACCTTGTGTCAGGCAAAGGCCTGGAGATTTAATCCAATCCACCCTTCACCTGAGGGCAATCTCTCAGGTTTCCCTTTCTTTCTGACCTTTGTCAGGCAAGGCCTGGAGATTTAATCTGGTACCCCTAGCTTGGTACCCCCTTTTTAATACATACTTATAGCCTTACTTGTTGGCCACGCTTTTAGATCTGACTTTCCCTTTACTTTCCTGACCTCAGTGGATCACGCAAAAGACTGGAGATTTTTTATTTTATTTCTTATTTTACCCCCTTTTTAATTTTTTTTGAGACTGGGTTTCTCTATCCTTTTAGAGGCTGTCCTGGAACTCGCTCTATAGACCAGGATGGCCTCCATCCTACCTACTTCTGTCTCTCGAGTGTTGGGATTAAAGGCATATGCCAACACCCGACACTCTGAAGATCATAAAGAAAATCCTCCCAATCTGGGGCATTTAAGCCTCCCACAGTAATGAACCATGGACTCACTCATTCAATTCATTTTAAAAAGCCTTCCATGGTTGTAGTCCCCTGTTCTTCAAGTAACTTTTTTACGTGATACTGTTATTTAAACTTCCAGGAACTATTTCCCATCGTTTCTTTTCTTATTTTCCCCAATCTGTCCCTGGCCAGAAAAGAGACGAACCTGCCCACTTACCTTGCTTTCACGATCTCAGTGGGACCTCCAATTGCCACGCCTCCTGCTCATTCTATATCTGAGAATGTGGTGAGGTGGTAGGGATAGATGACACAGAGACCAGTCAGTTGCGTTAAGAAAACTGTATGGGAGGAGGCTGGGAGTCCAGGGAAGCAGTGGTTCCTCCAGCAGCATCAGGTAAACAGGCCGGCTTCCCAGCCTGTGTTCCAGTGCCTGCAGATTGCCTGGGAACTGCACAGAGCTCCCAATCCCGGCAGGAGCCAAGCACCCCAAACTCCAGATCTTCTCTCCCACCAATGAGACCAGGAAACCAGAGGAGGCTGGGAGACCAGGGGAGTAGCTGTTCCAGATCAGGTACAACAGGACCCAGCATACGGTCCAGGGGACCAGGTAAGAGGATAAGCACCCCAGATTCCTGTTCTTCTCCACCCACGGGACCAGCATTTGGACAAGGAATAGAAGAACCACCAGATTATTGGACTTGCTAGCACCCACCAAAAGGGAACTCTGGTCCCCAGACCAGTAAGGGGCTCTTTCTGCACCCACTAGAAGAAGAGATGGGAAAGAGACAATACAAAAACACAGTCAGCAACAGAAAAACAAATATGACACCGCCAGATTCTAGAGACTCCACACTAGCAAGACCCCAACATTCCAATGTGAATGTAGCAGAAGAGAACAACCTTAAAAGCACTTTCATGAAAATGATAGAGGCCCTAAAAGAGGATATAGGAAAATCCCTCAAAGAAATGGAAGAAAAAACAAACAAAAAAATGCAAGAAATGGAAGAAAAAACAAGCCAAAAATGCAAGAATTGGAAGAAGAAACATACCAAAAAAGGCAGGAAATGGAAGAAGAAACAAGGCAAAAAATGCAAGAAATGGTAGAAAAAACAAAGCAAAAAATGAAAAAAATGGAAGAAGAAACAAATCAAAAAAGGCAGGAAATGGAAGAAGAAACAAAGTACAAAATGCGAGAAATGGAACAAAAGCAAACCAAAAAATGCAAGAAATGGAAGAAAGAACAAACCAAAAAATTCATAAAAGGCAACAAATGGACAAAAAGATAAACAGAAAATTGCAAGAAGCAAGGGTTGAAAACTGAAATAGAGACATTAAAAAAACACAATCTGAAGAAAGGCAGAAAATAGAAAAGCTGGACAAATAGTCAGGCACTACCGATACAAGCATTACCAACAGAATAGAAGAGATGGAAGAGAGAATCTCAAGTGTTGAAGATACACTAGGAGAAATGGATTTATCAACCAAAGAAAACCTTAAATCCAATAAATCCTTAACATAAAACATCCAGGAAATATGGGACACCATGAAAAGACCAAACCTAAGAATAATAGGTATAGAAGAAGGAGAAGAAATCCACCTCAAAGGGGCAGAAGGCATATTCAACAAAATCATAGAAGAAAACTTTCCCAACCTTAAGAAAGACATGCCAATGAAGGTACAAGAAGCCTACAGAACACCAAATAGAGTGGACCACAAAAAAAATCCCCTCGCCACATAATAATCAAGACGCCAAACATACAGAATAAAGAAAGAATATTAAGAACAGCTAAGGAAAAAGGTCAAGTAACATATAAAGGCAGACCTATCAGAATTACACCTGATTTCTCCATGGAAACGCTGAAAGCCAGAAGGTCCTGGATAGATATTCTACCTACACTAAGAGACCATGGATGCCAGCCCAGACTACTATACCCAGCAAAGCTCTCAATCACTATAGACAGAGAAAACAAGATATTCCATGACAAAACTAGATTCAAGCAATATGTGTCCACTAACCCAGCCCTACAGAAAATTTTGGAAGGAAAACTCCAACCCAAGGAAGCTAACTACAACCAGAAAAACATAAGCATTAGAGACTCCCTCTCTACCAACAGCCAAAAGAACAAAGGGGTGAAATTCCACACATAATTCCACCAACAACAACCATCGCAAATCGAAGAAGGATGAGCAATCAATGGTCATTAATATCCCTCAATGTTAATGGCCTTAACTCACCCATAAAAATACACAGACTGGCAGAATGGATTCGAAGACAGAACCCTTCCTTCTGCTGCATACAAGAAACACACCTCACCCTCAAAGACAGACATTACCTGAGAGTTAAAGGTTGGGAAAAATTTTTCAATCAAATGGACCCAAGAAACAAGCAGGGGTAGCAATCCTAATATCTAACAAACTGGACTTTAAAATAAAATCAATCAAAAGAGATGAAGGAGGTCATTACATACTCATCACAGGTGAAACCCACCAAGATGAAGTGTCTATCCTGAACATCTATGCCCCAAATACAAAGGCATCCACATTCGTTAAAGAAACATTATTAGAACTTAAATCTCATCTAAAGCCCCACACAGTTATAGTGGGAGATTTCAACACACCACTCTCACCACTAGACAGGAATACCAGACAGAAACTCAACAAAGAAGCAAAGGGTCTAATAGAAGTAATGACCCAACTGGGATTAACAGATATCTATAGAACATTTCATCCACATAAAAAAGAATATACCTTCTTCTCACCACCACATGGAACCTTCTCAAAAATCGACCACATACTTGGCAACATATCAAACCTCAGCAGCTACAAAAAAATTGGAATAACTCCATGCATCTTATCAGACCACCATGCTTTAAAATTAGAATTCAACAACAACACAAATTGCAGAAAACCTACAAACTCATGGAAATTGAATAATGCTCAACTGCACCATCCCTGGGTCAAAGAGGAAATAAAAAAAGAAATTAAAGACTTCCTCGAATTCAATGAGAATGAAGACACAACATACCCAAACCTATGGGACACTTTGAAAGCAGTGTTACGGGGAAGTTCATAGCACTAAGTGCTCACCTGAAGAAACAGGAGGATAGTTATACCAGAGAATTAGCATCACAGCTGAAAGCTCTAGAACACAAAGAAGCAAACTCCCCCAGGAGGAGTAGACGCCAGGAAATAATCAAATTGAGGGCTGAAATCAATAAAGTAGAAACCAGGAAAACAATACAAAGAATCAATGCAACGAAGAGTTGGTTCTTTGAGAAAATCAACAAGATAGACAAACCTTTGTCCAAACTTACCAAACAGCAGAGAGTGAACACGCAAATTAACAAAATCAGAAATGAAAAGGGGGACATAACAACAGACTCTGAGGAAATCCAGAGAATCATTAGGTCATACTTTGAAAACCTGTACTCCACAAAATTCGAAAATTTAAAGGAAATGGATGACTTCCTGGATAGCTATCACTTGCCAAAACTAAATCAAGAACAGATAAGCAATTTAAATAGACCTATAACCCCTATGGAAATAGAAGCAGTCATCAAAAGTCTCCCAACCAAAAAAAGTCCAGGTCCAGATGGCCTCAGTGCAGAATTCTACCAGAAATTCAAAGAACAGCTTATACCAATTCTTCTCAAAATGTTCCACACAATAGAAGCAGAAGGGTCTTTGCCAAACTCTTTCTATGAGGCTTCAATAACCTTGATCCCCAAGCCACACAAAGATACAACTAAGAAAGAGAACTTCAGACCAATATCCCTCATGAACATTGATGCAAAAATACTCAATAAAACACTGGCAAATCAGATCCAAGAACACATCAAAACAATCATTCACCACGATCAAGTAGGTTTCATCCCAGGGATGCAGGGATGGTTCAACATACGAAAATCCATCAACGTAATCCACCATATAAACAAGCTGAAAAACAAAAATCACATGATCATCTCACTAGATGCTGAAAAAGCCTTTGACAAAATCCAACACCCCTTCATGATAAAGGTCTTGGAGAGATCTGGGATAACAGGGACATACTTAAACATAATAAAAGCTATATACAGTAAATCAACAGCCAACATCAAACTAAATGGACAGAAACTCAACGCAATTCCTCTAAAATCAGGAACAAAACAAGGCTGTCCACTCTCTCCATACCTTTTCAACATGGTACTTGAAGTTCTAGCTATTGCCATACAACAACAAAGGGGGATCAAGGGGATAAAAATTGGGAAAGAAGAGGTCAAACTTTCACTGTTTGCAGACGATATGATAGTTTACATCAATGACCCAAAGAATTCTACCAGGGAACTCTTACAGCTGATTAACACCTTCAGCAAAGTGGCAGGCTACAAGATCAACTCAAGAAAATCAGTAGCCCTACTATATACAGATGATAAAAGTGCTGAAAAAGAAATCAGAGAAACATCACCCTTTACAATTGCCACAAACAACATAAAATACCTTGGGGTAACGCTAACCAAACAAGTGAAAGACCTGTATCATAAGAACTTTGAATCTTTAAAGAAAGAAATTAAAGAAGCCCTCAGAAAATGGAAAGATCTCCCATGCTCTTGGATAGGTAGGATCAATATAGTAAAAATGGCAATCCTGCCAAAAGCAATCTACAGATTCAATGCAATCCCCATTAAAATCACAGCACAATTTTTCACAGACCTTGAAAGAACAATAATCAATTTTGTATGGAAAAACAAAAGACCCAGGATAGCCAAAACAACACTGTTCAACAAGGCAACGTCCGGAGGCATCACCATCCCTGACCTCAAGCTCTATTATAGAGCTATAGTCCTGAAAACAGCTTGGTATTGGCACAAAAATAGACAGGTAGACCAATGGAATCGAATTGAAAACACGGGTATTAACCCACACACATACGAACATCTGATCTTTGACAAAGAAGCTAAAAATATACAATGGAATAAAGAAAGCATCTTCAACAAATGGTGCTGGCATAACTGGAGACTGGCATGTAGAAGAATGCGGATCGATCCATGTTTATCGCCATACACAAAACTTAAGTCCAAATGGATCAAAGACCTCAATATAAATCCAGCCACACTGAACCTCTTAGAAGAGAAAGTGGGTGGTACCCTTGAACGAATTGGTACAGGAGACAGCTTCCTGAACATAACACCAGTAGCACAGACAGTGAGATCAACAATTAATAAATGGGACCTACTGAAACTGAGAAGTTTCTGTAAGGCAAAGGACACAGTCAGCAAGACAAAAAGGCAGCCCACAGAATGGGAAAAAATATTCACTAATCCCACATCTGACAGAGGGTTGATCTCCAAAATTTACAAAGAACTCAAGAAGCAAGTCTCCAAAACATCAAAGTACCCAATTAAAAAGTAGGCTGCAGAACTAAATAGAGAGTTTTCAATAGAGGAGTCTAAAATGGCTGAGAGGCACTTGAGAAAGTGCTCAACATCCTTAGCCATCCGGGAAATGCAAATCAAAACAACTCTGAGATACTATCTCACTCCTGTCAGAATGGCTAAAATCAAAAACACCAATGACAATTTATGCTGGAGAGGATGTGGTGAAAGGGGGACACTCCTCCATTGCTGGTGGGAGTGCCAACTGGTTCAGCCACTTTGGAAATCAGTATGGAGATTCCTCAGAAAAATGGGAATAAACCTACCACAAGACCCAGCAACTCCACTCTTAGGCATATATCCAAAAGATGCCCATTCATACAACAAAGATGTCTGTTCCACTATGTTCATAGCAGCTTTATTTGTAATAGCCAGAACTTGGAAGCAACCTAGATGTCCCTCAACCGAAGAGTGGATAGAGAAAATGTGGTACATCTACACAATGGAGTACTATTCAGCAGAAAAAAATAATGGAATCATGAGATTCGCAGGCAAATGGATGACACTAGAAGAAACCATCCTGAGTGAGGTAACCCAGTCACAAAAAGAGAAACATGGCATGTACTCTCTCATATATGGATTTTAGACATAGATCTGGGGAGTGTCAGCCTTCAATCCTATGGCCAGAGAGTCTGGGAAACAGAAACTTCATTTAGTGGCTGATCGAGGAAGAGGCAGACTCCTTGGTTAAGTACTGAGCTGAACTCAAGAAAGCCAGTAACAGAGAGGGAGGACTGATGATCAAAGGGATTAAGACTGGGCTGGTTTAACCCCCAGAAACAGCTGACCAGACAAAGGTTAACTCTTGAATCCCAGGCATCAGCCTGGGAATCCAGCATGGGACTGATCAAGACCCCCTGAATCTGGGTGTCAGTGAGGAGACCTAGGTAATCTATTGAGCCTTGGGCAGCAGATCAGTACCCATCCCAAGTATACACACGGACTTTGGACTCCCATAGAACAATGTGAGGTGCACTCTCACCCTGAACTCTTGGGGAAGGGTCTAGGCCCTGCCCTATATGAAATGACATACTATGGACACCCCCATGGAGGGCCTCACCCTCCCTGGGGGAATGAGGGGATAACGGGGGGGATTGGGGGGAGGGCACGGGAGGAAGGGAGGGAAAGGGAGAGGGACCTGGAACTGACTTGTGAAGCAACCTTGTCTCTTATCTAAATTTAAACTGGAAAATAAAAAATAAAAATAAAAAAAAGAGTAAGGGCCTTGGTAGGTTGAGTGTGTCCCAGTCGATGGGATGCACAAACTGGACTCTCTAGATTATAAAAAAAATTAAAAAAAAATAGAACACGAAAAAAAAAAAGAAAGAAAACTGTATGTTCCCCAAATCGGCTTAGGAGAACTTCTCAAGAAAAACGCTTCCCTTCAGAAAGACTTCTGCCATCCATACACACACAAATCACCAACAGCCCTCTCACACACCTCTCACACACCTCTCACACACCTCTGCTTCCTCCTGGCTGGTAGTTAAATCTCTGGCACCAGAATCAGGAACAGCAGGGAGTAGCTAGCCATAGGGAAGATCAAAGTCAGGATGTTTCAGTGACCAAGCCCTTATCAAGCCCTTATTAGGAATTTATGGCACTGAATTGTTTTCAGTAAATATTGTCTAGCAGCTGCCTGCTCCCAGGCTGATTGAGGAGTGGGTTTCTTGCCAGGGTCTGTGATCCCCACAGGAATGGTGCTGAAGGACAGGGTTAGCATAATAGAGGCTGATAAGCAAGAGAGGCCACATATGAGGTATGGAACACAAAACATGGACTGACAAATGTTGAGACATGTGACTGTGGCCAAAACCTCGTGGCAGTGTTACCTGGCAAAGGTGGCAAAGGTCCAAAAGTTGTCCTGCTGAACTGGATTGTGGCTGCCCAGGTGTCCTCTACCTTCATTCAGTCACAATGGCTCCAGGAGTAAAGCAGTCCATTACCTTCTTAATTTTCCTCAGGAACTACAGAGTTGCATCCTGAAGATGACACAGTGTTTGGCATAGCACACGAATACTGCATCATGAAGACAGAGCATAACCAGGACTCTACAATGGAGAGCCATGGCCACTGGCCCTGCAATGTCAATGACAGAACAGCCTCAGCCCTTTTGCTCCCTAGGCACTGACTCCTTCAACCTCCCCAGGTATACACAAGCTAGCTACTGTATGTTGTAAACTTTATAGAATACTTAGTGTTTACATGACTTTTATAGAATACCTCTTGTATGTGGATGTTGGAGTAGGAGCAAACATAAAGTAAAAGACAGAAGAATCCTAGAGAGTGAAATCTCTGGACCACTGGGATAGATTCGTGGCTTGTCCTCAAGCTTGACAACCTCAGCTGAATCCCTGTGTCCCAAATAGGATGACAGAAACAACTCCCAAGTGCTATCTTCTTACCTCCACATATGCCCCATCTCACCAACACACCCCCATAAGAAATTAGGTAAAATTTTAAAAGGGGGCCAGGAGACATGTCTTGGTCATTGAACAATTGTTGCTTCTTCAGAGAACTGGAGTTCAGTTCCTAGCACTAACTTGGAAGCTCACAATCATGTCAGTTCTGGGGGCTTCAATGCTATCTCTGGCCTCCAAGAATACCTACCTTCAAGTGAAAATTACCACACCTTACAGCAATCAAAAAAAACAAAAACAAAAACAAACTCTACACTGTCTTGTTTGGGCTCCTCCATGGTGGAGTTGAGCTGTTTTGTGCTTCAACCCTAGTTTTTTGGGGGTTACTATTACTGTGATGAAACAACATGAGTCAAAGCGAGCTGGGGAGGAAAGGGTTTATTTGGTCTACATGTTCATATCACTGTTTATCCATCATTGCAGGAAGTCAGGACAGGAATTCAAACAGTGCAGGAAGCTGGAAGCAGAAGGTAATGTCGAGGCCATAGAGGGGTGCTGCATACTAGCTTGTTTCCTCTGTGATTATTCTAACTTGCATCTAGTTGACATAAATCCAGCCAGTTTCTCCGTGGTAAAGCTGGGCTAGCTGACTGGTGACATCTTGCTTTCCCTGTCTTATTATTCTTCAAATCAGAAGAGAGTAAAGACTCATTCCTACAACCCTCTGGCCTGGCATTCAATAGGGCAGCAAGACCCAACTGTGACACAGTCTCACCAGTGGCTCCTTGATGGCTCTGCTTCACTCATGGTCACATTATTTTCCCTCTACTCTACAGTCCCTCCCTCACCCATATTTTCCCTCACCTCCTAGACCCAGCCCTTCAATCTCTGATGGAGACTGTCCTGGGAAGGAAAAAAACCCTCCCCTGTCAGACCCTCTGGTTCCTTTATGTTTAACCCCTGGATGGTCCCTGGGCTCTGGAAACCCTCCCTTTGGTGTAACACAGTTCTACAGACACAGCCTTCTGGCCTGTTAATCTGAACTGCACCTCACAGCTCATCTTCATAGAAGTACTGTAACATCACTGCACTTGTTTCCTGTTCACCTTTGGTCCTTCCCTGCCCTTCATATACCTTGCTGCACCCTGTGATCTCAGCAGGACCCCACCGTGGCCATGCTCCTGAACCCAGCAGCCACCAGCATCCCAGGTCATGGTGCCATTATCAGCTTTGGACCCAGGACTCAGAGCTCTTTCCTCCTTGAATCATTACTCCAGGCTGAGTCAGGCTAGCCTGCTGTTGGGTCCTTCACCCCTTAGGCCTCAGTTCATCTGAGGACCCCTGTTGCTACTCCTCATTACAAACCAGCAGCTGCTGCTGCCTGCCTTGTCTGCCCCTTCAGCCACAGCTGCCACATTGGAACAGCTTCAGTTCACATGGCCGTGCCATGTGGCTTTCCTCCCAGCACTGACTGGTGATGTCTGTGTGCTTGGCCTGTGGCTTCAGGTGGATATATTGGTAGCACAGGATTGTGTTGCCCAGGCTGGCCTCACAGACTTCCAGAGATCCCCCACCACCCAGTGCCTGGATGACAGTTGTGTGCTACCATGGGGCTAGAAAATAGGTTCAATCAAAGACAGGGATCTGACATCCTCCTACTCCCAATAGTGGGAACACCAACATTATGATTGTCCCGTTTTGGACTATGTATAACAGTGAGGGATTCCATGAGGGCACTGTCACCTTGAGGACATGGTTGTGTTAACAATATCAGGCAGCATGCAAACATGTCAGAGGTTACAAACCAGAGTGCCAGGCTGGGGTAGTCACTTGGCATCGTGAGGGTCCAAGTTCTATCCATGCCATTACACTAAACAAATGCATGCTAGGGATATAGTTCAGTGGGTGGCTGATAGCCTTGCATATGTGAGGATCTGGTCTCCATCTCCTCAACACCCCCAGAATCTCTCCAGGTCCAGGGACCACTCTCAATACTGAGTGCATGAGTGAAATCCTCAGGACCCCTATGGTGCAAGGAGAGAAACAACTCCCCCAAGATATCCTTGACCACCATATACTCCTGCACCCTACACACACACACACACACACACACACACACACACACACACACACACACATGACACACACCAAAATAAAAGAAATACATAAAGCAATGCACTTCCTGGTGCACACCTTCAAACCTAGCATGCGGGAGGCAGAGACAGGTGGATCTCTAGGAGTTAGAGGCCAGCTAGGTCTACAGAACAAGAACCAGGGCACCCAGAAATGCACAGAAACCCTGTTTCAAAAACAACAACAAAACAAAACATTTGGTCTGAAGAGCAATTGCTGCATTTACAAGGGATCTGAGTTTGTTTCCCAGCAATCACACTGGGAGTCTACCCAGTGGATATGTAGTCCTGTGCCACTGCACCCATCCAGAGTGAGGACTGCAGTTTCCTACTGGAATGCTGGTCTGGCCTCCAGAGCAACACCTTCAAATGTCCTGTCTTACCTTCACTCAAAGGCCAGTTTCTCAGGGCTCTGCCTGCCAAGAAGAAGTGTGTACCAAGTAGAATAGAAACTTGAGAGGGGGTTCTCTGCAGGCAGCAACAAGTTTTAGTTGTCTCCCAGTAAGGGGTGGTGTGAGTGGGCATGGATTCTCAGACCTGTCCAAGCAAGCTTAATGAGTAGCAAGCTGGGAAGAGGGTACCATAGCACCCATCTCCTCTCAGCTCTACTGATCTACTGCAGGGGTGTCTGCACTGGGACCTCGAATGGGGCCTGCCCTTAAGGTTCCCCACATCTCTATTGTGCTAGCGTTCTGCCCAAGCAGCATCCCAAGAACCCTGAAGTGAAAACACAAAAGGATATGTCAGAGGAGGAGACTCTGGGAGGAGCAGCAAGTGGCTCTTGGATATGGAGCCAACCCAGGTCTGCTGTGCACTCTGGGCTCAAGTCCACATGAACACTCCAGGTGGTTGTGAGCAGAGACCCAAGCTACTCAGGGATGAGTACGGGGTTGGCACTGGGGTCCTGGGGAGCCAGAGCTGAAGGAAGCCTTAATGACACTGGAACACAAAAGGGGGAAGAGACTGATGGGTTTGCCTGACTTGAAGAAAGCAGCTGCAAAGAGGACATGTCTCTCGTGGCAACTGGGGCTATGGGTATTGTCTCAGGAAACAGGGAAGGGGAGGGATGCAGAGCCGTAGGTCTGGACCAGAGAAAGGGACACCTATATGCATCTGAGCCCTGGGGTAACTGATCCCTGTTGGGAACTCAGAAAACAGGACAAGGTCTGTGACAACTCTCTGTTTGGAGTGAAAGCAAAAGCTGAGCATGAAAAGCAACACAAGAAGAGCTCCTAAGAGGGCCCGAGGAGAGGACGAGAAGAGGAGGAGAAGGGAGGTTAGGGGAGGGGAGGAAGGGGAAAGGAGAGTAGGAGGAAAGGAAAGGGGGAGGAGGAGGAGGAGGAGAAGGATAAGGAGGAGGTGGTGAAGGAGCAGGAGAAAAGAGTTACAGCCTCTGGAGACCTGCCTCCACTCTCCTTTGGTTTTACATTGCCCCGACTTTTCTGCCTACTGCCTACATTTCTGGGGATGGAAATTAGAGCACTGTGCATGCATGTTGGGTAAGTGTTCCACCTTGAAGCCACACCCCACCTTGAAGCCACACCCCAAAACAGGTATACAGTATGCTGCATGCTGCATCAAGGAAGTTTGAAGATCAGACTTTGACCTTCTACTTGGGCAAAAACCCTCTCAGCTGTGTGGGTCAGGTGGGAACTCAGGACCCCTGTCTTTACTCACCTCCTGACAAGAGACCATGAACACGTGGCTCCTCTTCCCTCATCTCTCTCAAGTAGCAAGTGCTGGCTGGTCCCAAAGTCCAATCCAGCAACAGCCTGCTGTGTTAAGTGCTTGCCTGCCTCCAAATAACAGAGCCAAGATCTCCTTCTGCCTCACATGGAAAGAATGACATTACCATCAGACAGGTCCTTATAGTGACAGGTGGCATGGGTCATAACTGGGAAAGAATTGGAGACACAAGGAGCAAGGCTTGGGATGAAGGAAGTCCATCAGGTTTCCTCCTAAGAGGTTGCTGATCCAAGCCAAACATGGAAAGTTATGTCAGTGATGAACCTATTAGGATAGGAACACAGACTCCATAGCTCTGCCCTTGTGGCCCCTGCTTTTTGTTTGTTTGTTTGTTTATGTTTCAATTGACTTTTCCATTCAAATACCAGGAGAAGGTCCTTCTTCCTGATTTCCAAAAAATGGACTCAAGTTAGTACTAGGTTTGGAGATGGATCTAGGCTTTCTAGAATCAGAAAGTGTGGCTGGGATGTAAGATTTGTGCTCTAGATCTTCACACAAGCAGGGCCCATGCTTCCCCAGCCCTCTAGGAGATCAAAAAGACCAGTCCTTCTCTAGAAATCTATGCTCCAAAATAGCTCTCACTCCAGATTTGCCTGTCAAACTGATCTGATCTCTGGTGCCAAGTCCTTCTTTCCCCTCACCCAAGGGTCACTTTGTGATACTGTAGTGTTCCCAGTTTGCATCATCATGAGTGTGGTGATCAAAGATGATGACAGGTGGTGTCATGTGGAATGGAACACAAAAATGGACCCAAGGTAAGAAATGACGTTGAGTGTATAACTCTAGCTACTATATCTTCTGACCTCAGTTTGTTGTGAGACACCTGCAGGAGTTGGGGGAGAGGTGGGTAGAATTTGGTTGCTAGGTACTGCTGGCTGCTGGGTGTTAGAAGGGATTACCCATGTGGGACAAGCACAGGTTGGTCTACTGAAGCAGCCTGGTGGGCACAGCAGGCCTTTGTCTCTCTAGCTGTTGAATGACCACTAACCTGGGTTTTGGGAGACTCTGTACACAGCTGAGAACAAACTGTCACTTTTCGTGCAAGGTTAGTGGTTCCATACTGAATCCTAAGAGGTTTCCTGATCACCATGCCTCTGATAATTTGCATTATTTCCTCCAGTGTCTGAGGACCCTAAGGTACCCATGCTTTCCCACATGCATGCTATTGCAGTGTGTGTGTGTGTGTGTGAGTGTGTGTGTGTGTGTGTGTGTGTGTGTGTATTTGTGTGTGTTTGTATGCGAGTGCATACTCATGACTTTTGTCTCTGTTTCAGTCCCTCCTATGCCTGTCCCTTTTGATCCCTCCCTCAACACTGACCATGATATTGCTTCTTCACCTTAGTGGGGGAAGGTTGTCTATTCTGGGGCTTATCCAACTGATGATCCTCTCTCAGATGTGCCTCCCCATGGCCCATCTTTCAGGCCTTAGTGTCTTGGAGATCCCCAACCCACCTGTGACAGGCAACTCCTGACAGGCACACCAGTCAGTCAGGCCTCAGGCATGGCTTCCTCACAGAACAAGACTAGCCCTTCTCTTTTGGTCTTTCAGTCCTTCAATTTCTCCTAAAAGTCTTTCCAAATCAAAAGGTTGCCTCTGAGCAGCATGAACTACAAATCCTCCAGAACTAAATACTCTGCTCTCCTAAGTGTGCTTCTTTGTCCTTCCTAAATATAGACTCCATGACAGCTCTTTGGACTTTGTCTTTTAGACATTAAAGTACAAATTCAGTAAAGTGAAGCCTGATTTGGAATAGGATCTTGTAGAGATCTAAAGTTGGGCCACATTGCAGTTTCTTCATCTCCCCATGGACAGCAAGGTGTGGATAAAGGAATATTCCAGAAACTTAGTTGGGATAGCAGGAAAATCAAGGCTTTGGAGCTCAAAAGTAGTGAAAACAGACACTTGTCATTTTTATTACTGATGCATCCTCTAATGGCTATCCCTAGTTGTCAACTTGATTACACAAAGAATGAATTAAAATAAAAATGACTGGGCACAGCTATGAGAGATTTCTTCTTAATTATTTTTTGAAGTGGGAAGATAATTCTAGTTTGCGACAGAGGAATTATGTGTGACTGTCACTGACCCCTCACAGACTGACCACACAGCACTTAGTCATGCTAAATCAAAAGATTTCTGTAACTTGCAGCTAGAACTCCCAGTGTGAGCCAGCAGCTCCTTTGTCCATCTAACTCACCTATTGGCACTTTCCCCTACCCTGTGCTGGACTCTTCCTCTAGCACAACCACATTTTCCATGTTTGACTGAACAAATTTATATATCTTTTAAGAGGCAATAACCTGAAGTCTGCTCCCAGGAATGTTTACTAGCTTTTGGTGCCTTCTAGCTTTCTGGGCCTTCTCTTCTTGGGCACTGAGGTAGCCAGGATCTGAAGTAGGTGCAGTCTGGACACAACCCATGGGTTGGCCAGGCACTCAGATGGCAGCAAACACTTTCTCCTAAGCATGTCTCAATGAACATCACTGTGGGTATGCCTATGATCAAAGAAGTTATCAATGCTTCCAAGGCCACCAGGTAGTTGCTCCCTTGTTTCTTGTGCTCATGAATGCTTGTGATTTGTTAACAGGGCAGTGTCTGGTATCTGGAGTATAAGTTGGCTATGTTGATCAGTGTTTGAATTTTTAGAAAGTCTATGAATTCAAAACTGAATATACTCATAATGGAATCTGTGGTCTTTGTTTTTTAAAACAGTTTCATGAATGAGACAGTATTAAACAAGCTAGCAATATTGAACATCAGCTCAGTAGACACATCATTCCTTTGATGAAATTCCTCCATGCCTACATAGCCCTGTTGATTGATGCTTTTCCTACTTGGTTTGTAGCTATTCTCTGTAAGCCCCTACTGATTCAATGAGGTTTTCTAGAGATCGTCATATTGTTTTAGAGATAAATATGATTTTTACTGTTGTATAAATCTTGTGGAACAAACACCATCAAATGAAAAACTGTTGTTCCTGATTGTAGATGAGTAATTTTAGACAACAAGGTGCTTGGAGGAGGGGCCTGCTTCCTCAAGTGTAGGGCACATGAGCCAGACAAATATGGCACTGAGGGGAAGTCAGATGTGCAAGTCCTGAGTTGTTTACAAAAAAATGATTGGTTTCCTAGATTGAACCAGAGGGGGTCACTGCATGAACAGTTTGTGTTCACTAGATAAAAGGTAGGGTGCCTAGGTTCCTTGGACCCAGCTCAGCTTTCTATAGTTGGGCTAAGACACTGAACTCCAGACTGGTTTAGATCATCACTAAATGACTTTGTGGATGGTATGTTGTCACATATGAATATAAAAGATGATAGTGTTGGTCAGAGGAGAAAGGGTATTATTGCCAGAGAGTTGTAGGAAGCCACAAAATGCACAGAGTCAGTTCCCTGGGAGCAAAATGTCTAGAACTGTTTCCTTCATCCAGAGAGGAAGAGGTACGGCTCCCTTTGTTAGGAAAATTTATTTTAAGTCTTGTCTTGAACAGAATGGGTTCTCTTGAAACTAATGAACCTCAGTGAGAAGTTTGTGAAGTCCTTTGTTGCAGTGAGTTCTAGTGAAGTACTCGTGCAGTCCTGCATCCTTCCTTGTGTAGTGACCTTATCTCCTTCTTGCAGTACTCCTGGTATCCAAGCTCAGATAGATAATGATGATGATGCACATTAAGCCAGTATTCGGAAAGGCAGAATTGAGAAAACCCTCTTAGGGGAGGTAAGGAATTCTTTTTGATAACAGGAAATTGAATTTCCTCTCAATGGGGTTGAAGATGAGGCAGAGCAGCTTCTGTGGATTTAGCAAGCAGCAGAAGCCACTTGCCTTGGTGAAGAGTGTGCCTTTGCAGGTCTTGGAAGGGGGATGGGGCAAAAGAGTGGAGACTAAAACTGTCTTGCCATGGCAAATTTCAGATAATATTGCAGACATGTTGCTTCCCCTTGACTGGTTTATTCTTGTCAAGCTGTCCCTGCAATAGATCTGATATCTGAGACTGTAGGTGAGTAGGATGGAAAATGTGTGGAGGTTGTGATCCTGTATGTTCTTAGATGGGTGACAAACCAAACCTATTTAAAGCTTAACAGCTAAACCAGTGGAGTAGAAGTTTTGTCTAGTCTGTATTTCTCTGACTTGGTTTGCAGTTCTGGGGTGTTAACCCTGGTCTTTGTTACTGTCATATAGGTGCTGTCCCATGAAGTTATATTCTCAGGCCTTCACAAGTATTTCATAAATATATCTTCAACTACAACAATCTGGAGTCTTTGGCTCTGCAAGTATGGTGACTTGAGGTTTGTCCACATAGTCTCCTATATTTCAGTGCTTGGTCCCTCATTGTGCAAGTGTCTGGGAAGGTTATACCTTACCAGAGATGGTGTGTCATTGGGTGTGGGAGTATGTCAAAAGCTCATGTCATTTCTCTCTGCCTCCTTCTGTGAACCAAGTTGATACAAATTTTAGTTACTGCTCCCTCACATGCTTACCTGCTGCCATTCTCACCACCATGATGGTCACGAAACCATGAGCCCAAAATTAAATAATTGTTTCATTGCTGCCTGTGTCTCATCACAGCAATAGAAAAGAAACTAAGACAGCAGGTAAAGGCACTTACAACCGAGCTAGATGTTCTGAGTTTGATTCCTAAATCTCCAAGGTGGAAGAAGGTATCTGACTCCCACAAATTGTCTCCAAACCTCCACCCATGCTCCATGACATACATTCACCTATATTTACATGTAAATACATGCATTAAATAATATTGAATAAGAAATATAAAACAAAATTCTTATGTTCTTCTTGGTATTATAATGTTGATGACTAACATTTCAATGATTACCCTTTTCACCTTAGAACAAAGCACATGACTGGTTAATATGATTTGTTTGAATTTCGTAGTAATATCTGTAGTTTTTAGTATATGGATCTTTATCTGCTTAGCACCTTTACTGCTCTTAATGATATTCACATAAAGTATAGTTTTAAAATTTGTTATACATTTTTATATTTAAATGATATGTGGTTGTATGTATCAACATGGATGATCAAAATGCGATGATCAAAAGTGAATTGTTGTCATTTCTCTCACCTCATATATTTACCATTTCTTTGCTGTCATAGCATCATCAATCCACTTCACTTATGTAAACTGTCATATGATCTGCGAATATTGAAAGTTTGATGTCCCTTGGCTATCTTACTGCTCTAGCTAGAACTTCAAGTACAATATTAAAGAGATATGGAGAGAATAGACAGCCTTGTCTTGTTCCTGATTTTAGAGGAATGGCATTGTGTTTCGCTCCATTTAGTTTGATGTTGGCTTTGGTTTGCTGTATATCCTGTTATCCCTGATTTCTCCAAGATCTTTATTATGAAGGGGTCTTTGATTTTGTTAAAGGCTTTTTTAGCATCTAGTGAGATGATCATGTTGTTTTTCTATTTCAGTTTGTTTATATGATGGATAACATTGATGGATATCTACACAGTGAACCATCC
>NW_024429218.1:10401919-10503595 GCF_017639785.1 Mesocricetus auratus | reverse complement strand
TCAAAGAGACAGTTAGGGAAATCAATGAGCATTCTGAGAGAATTTTACACAAGGTCTTTATGGTGATTAATCTCCTCTAAAATTACATTTGGGTCTTGAATCTTTCCAAATGATTAAATATTTTTACATGTATGTATGCCTACATATGTTTATGCATAGCCTATATTATATGCACAGGTGCTCACAGAGAACAGAATAGAGCGAAGAATGCTCTTTACTATGTAATGTGTCTGTTGGTAATCAGATACAAATTCTCTGTAATATTAAGAGAAAATTGTTACTGTTCAAATTTCAGGAGCAGCTTAGAAGAGACAGAAGACTACATGCTATATCCAGAGAACTGTTATCAAAGTTTCAACTTGATTGAAAACCTAGGAAAGTGGGGAAATGTATTGATACACAATATAAAAAAGTATACTTCAATATTTTTATGTACATAACCCAGTAATAACGTCGCAAATTTAGCCACAACTATTCAAGGATTGTTTTCACCGATACACCTCCTATTAGTTAAATGATTATTTATTTCCAATGTTATAAGCAAAATGGTAAGCTGATGGTTTTTCACTGCTATTGCCTGTCATCAAATATAATGAAATTAAAGTCCATGATGGATATTTATGGCTAGTGAAATGACACTGCAGTTAAATTCCTTGCCTCTAACACAGATAGTGTGAATTCATCTTGAAGACCAATGTCATAGAAGGAAGTCCATGCAGTGTCAAATAAAACACATTCCAAAGTAATAAAACCAAGTATCTTTAACTGTTTTATTGTAAAATCACATAAAATTTGTGATATATATGAAAAAACTATCAAAATAACTTTATTATTACTTTGATTATGTGTATGTACGTAACGATGGTGGTTATGTGCACCTAAGCAACAGTGCTGGTGAGAGCCATCCAATGCCTCCATAGTTAGTTTCACAAATTTGTGAGCATCTGAATTTATTGAGAACTGAATTAAGGTCACCTGCAAGAGCAATACATTCTCTCAGTAGTGAACAAAATCCCTAGGTTCTAGATAATCCTTTTAAAATATTTAAAGTGCACTGTCACTATCTGCAATTAGCAGGTGATTAAAACCAACTAGTATAAGGTTTTCTGCACGTACTATAATGGGAATCACAACTTATAAATAGTGTGGTATTAATCAACAGAACATTCTGCGTTTGCACTCTGTCCCAAAAACTCATGTATTATCTGTCTAACACTTTTTGTGAGGAACAACTTCACCATTGATTACATCCACAGACACTGAGTCTCACAGAGATGGAAATTGGGGAAGGAGCAAGGTCTTGTCTATTCCCAAGTGGAGCATAATCATGATATAGGGGCATTTTAATGCTATGTATTCATAGAGGATTCTACTTTCAGAGATAGGCTACAACTTCCTCTGGACAAGACTTGAGAGTTTGCTGTTGGTACTTCTAGAAGACAGCTAAATTAAGGCTTTGTTTATGAAATTACTTGTTTATGCAGTTCCTAAACGCTATTCATCACTCACTTTCACCCTCCTACTTGCTCCATATAATCCCAATAACTTTTAAACTCTCCAGATCTTTTGACACTAATATATGAATATATACCTATGGATGTAAACACAATTATACAAACCTCTGTTTTCATTTAAAGGTGCTTTTATTTAAATGGGTTTGGGCCAGAAAATTTGAAATTGAAAATATAACAGAGTTCTATTCTCAGTAGAAAACAGTCTTCATCGCTTACGGGGAAAGCATTCATAGGAATGACAAATATGACATTAAGAGGCACCGAATCCATGGGATCTGGGATTTTAAAAACCCTCAGAATTACTGTGGTTAATGAATTTAGCATTTGAAATTTTCCAATATAATTCATCTTTTAATAGCCCCTGGAATATAGTAAAAATCTGTCCTTCTTGATATCATTAATTGCATCAATACACCTAAACAGACAAAGAATACTTTGCTTTTTTTCCTCATATAGATGATGAGTACAATCAAATGGAAGTATTTATAGGCAGCAAGGTCCTTCTATGACATCCTCAACAACAAAATTCAGTCATTGCAATGGTTATTCTGTACATGTCATTGAAATGCCCTGTCAATAAAGCTGCTGAAAGTGAACTAATGATACATTACTCTCCTCCTCAGATGTGGATCAGTGTGTGAAGTGCCCTGATGACCAGTATGCCAACATAGAGCAGAATAAGTGCATCCATAAAGTAATGGTATTTCTGAGATTTGAAGATCCTTTGGGGATGGGTCTTGCCTTAATGGCCTTGTGCTTCTCTGCTTTCACAGCTCTGGTTCTCGGAGTCTTTATCAAGCACCATGACATGCCCATTGTGAAGGCCAATAATCGGAAGCTCAGTTACATCTTGCTCATCTCTCTCTTCTTTTGTTTTCTCTGCCCCCTGCTATTCATTGGCCATCCAAACTCAGCTACATGCATCTTGCAGCAAATCACATTTGGAGTTGTATTCACTGTGGCTGTTTCCACTGTGCTGGCCAAAACAGTGACTGTGCTTCTGGCTTTCAAAATCACAGCCCCTGGAAGAAGAATGAGATACTTCCTGGTTTCAGGAGGACCAAACTACATCATTGCCGTCTGTACTCTCATCCAAGTCATTATCTGTTCAGTCTGGTTGGGAGCTTCTCCTCCCTCTGTTAGTGTTGATGCCCACTCTGAGCATGGTCACATCATCATTGTGTGTATCAAGGGTTCATTCACTGCCTTCTACTGTGTCCTGGGATACCTGGCCAGCCTGGCTCAGGCGAGCTTCACTGTGGCCTTCTTCTCCAGGAATCTGCCTAACACATTCAATGAAGCCAAGTTCTTGACTTTTAGCATGCTGTTGTTCTGCTGTGTCTGGATCACATTTCTCCCTGTGTACCATAGTACCAAGGGTAAGGTCATGGTAGCTGTGGAAATTTTCTCTATCTTGGCTTCCAGTGCTGGGATGCTGGGATGCATCTTTGTTCCCAAGTGCTATATAATTTTCGTAAGACCAACAAGAATAGTCTCTTCAAAATATCAAGGAAACATAACACTCCATAACTGATATTTCATTAATTTGAACTCACAAATATACAGTTTGCTCACATCCACCAACTATTCAATTACAATGCAAGATCTATGTCTTTTAAAATGCCTCTCACTGTTTACTCAAATGATGTATCCTACCAGTATATATCAACTATTGTTGTCTACATCGTCTCTTCTAGTCTTCCACTCAGTTACTGATTTCATAAGACTTAGCCATTGAACTATAGTGCAGAGTGGAAATATTCCTTTCAGCTTTA
This sequence comes from Mesocricetus auratus, assembly GCF_017639785.1. Taxonomy (NCBI): domain Eukaryota; kingdom Metazoa; phylum Chordata; class Mammalia; order Rodentia; family Cricetidae; genus Mesocricetus; species Mesocricetus auratus. The sequence goes on along the minus strand of NW_024429218.1, from coordinate 10,500,306 downwards.
AAATAAAAAACTGTTCAAAACATATGCTATGAATGAATGAATCCTACGATGGCGGTAGAGAGCTAAGGGCAAAATACAAGGTGTTTTTGAGACAGCTAGCTTTGTTTTGCAGATATATTTTAAAAATTTCCATCTTGTGGGTGGCAGGGAATGAGGTCCCGATCCATTCAAAGAGTAAGAAAAGTAGAACATGGAAGAGGGAATGACATTTTCATAAACAGATAGAAATATTTCTACAGAAGCTGGAATGATGCCTCAGCAGTTAACAGCATGTGCTGTTCTTGGAAACAAATTTAATCAATTTGTATCATCAAGATTCTCTTCAGGACTCCATAGAGCAATATATGCAAAGGAAGAAATGGCCTCTTCTGAGCTTCAAAGTTACCTGGATTCAGGTGTGCATGTAATCACACACACACACACACACACACACATTTAAAATTATATAATTTTTTTTAATATTGGAAGTCTACTAAAGACTCTGATTTGTGTTTCAGCTTTTCAGACTGCTCTTAAGATATCAGAATTAAAAATAATCTACAGATGAAGGATGGCATTTAGAAGAGATGTCTGGGTCTATGTTCTTGCATTTGACATAAGAATCTTCAAATTTTTTATATCATTTTTTATTTTAATTTTAAATAGCTTGTTTTACATGTCAATCCCAGTTCCCTCTCCCTCCCCTCCTCCCATACTCCCCTTTCCCCCCAGCCTCCCACACTATTGCCAATTCTTTCCACATAGGGGATATCTAGAGTCTGTCATTTCACTCCGGGTAGGGTCCAGGCATTCCCCTAAGAGTCCAGGCTGAGAGAGCCTCCCTCTTTGTGCTATGGGCACACAATGACTGTTTGTATTCCAGGGATAGACACTGATCCACTGCTCAAGGCCCCATAGGTTGCCCAGGCCTTCTCACTGACACTCACATTTGGAGGGGTCGAGATCAGTCCCATATTAGCCTCCCCACTGTCGGTCTGGGGTCCAAGAGCTCTCCCCTGTTCAGATCAGCTGTCTCTGCTGGTTTTGCCAGCCCATTCTTTGCCAATTTGCTCATTGCTCCTCTCTCTCTGCCACTGGGTTCCTTGGGTTCAGTTCAGTGTTTAACTGTGTGTTTGCCTCTGCCTCCATCAGCCACTGGATGAAGGCTCTCAGATGGTTATAGACATTAAGTTCATTATCAGGAATGGGCATTCGAGGTGGTCTCTCCACTATTACTTAGCTTGCAAATTGGTGTTATCCCTTTAGATCAGGAGAGGTCACTCTGGTGCCTGATCCGTCTTCTAACCTATGATTCCCTCTTCCCCCATTCTACCCCCACCCACTCAACTTCCTGTTCCCCCATGACCTACTCACTCTTTCTCTTCTCCCCCTCTCTTGTTCCTAGCTCCCACTCCCCCTTACCCCTCACTGTGTTCCCCATCCATTCAGAGGATTGTGTCTTAATCCTCTTCTCTTGGGTACTATGCATATATGCATATCTTTTAGGTTCTTTCCTGTTTCCCAGACTCTCTGGAAACCATATATGAGTGAGCACATACCATGTTTCTCTTTTTGCGACTGGGTTACCTCACTCAGATTGGCTTCCTCCAGTGCCATCCATTTACCTGCGAATTTCAAGATTCCATTGTTTTTTTCTGCTGAGTAATACTCCATTGTGTAAATGTACCACATTTTCTCCACCCACTCTTCAGTTGAGGGGCATCTAGGTTGCTTCCAGGTTCTGGCTATTACAAATAATGCTGCTATGCACATAGTGGAGCAGATGCCTTTGTTGTATGAATTTGCCTCATTTGGATATATGCCCAAGAGTGCAATTGCTGGGTCTTGCAGTAGATTAATTCCCATTTTCCTGAGGAATCTCCACACTGCTTTCCAAAGAGGCTGTACGAGTTGGCACTCCCACCAGCAGTGGAGTAGAGTTCCCCTCTCTCCACATCCTCTCCAGCATAAATTGTCTTCAGTGTTTTTGATTTTAGCCATTCTGACAGGAGTGAGATGGTATCTCAGAGTTGTTTTGATTTGCATTTCACTGATGGCTAAGGATGTTGAGCACTTTCTTAAGTGTCTCTTGGCCATTTTAGCCTCCTCTATTGAGAATTCTCTATTTAGATCTGTACCCCACCTTTTAATTGGATCATTTGGTGTTTTGGAGACTTGTTTCTTGAGTTCTTTGTAAATTTTGGAGATTAGCCCTCTGTCAGATGTGGGGTTAGTGAGTATCTTTTCCCATTCTGTGGACTGCCTTTTTGTCTTGTTGACTGTGTCCTTTGCCTTACAGAAGCTTTTTAGTTTCAGAAGGTCCCATTTGTTAATTGTCGATCTCAGTGTTTGCGCCACTGGTGTTATGTTTAGGAAGTCGTCTCCTGTACTAACTCGTTAAAGAGTATCTCCCACTTTCTCTTCTAAAAGTTTCAGTGTGGCTGGATTTATGTTGAGATCTTTGATCCATTTGGACTTAAGTTTTGTACAAGGCGATAAACATGGATCTATCTGCAGTCTTCTGCATACCAGTACCCAGTTATGCCAGCACCATTTGTTGAAGGTGCTTTCTTTTTTCCATTGTACAGTTTTAGCTTCTTTGTCAAAAATCAAGTCCCACCCACACAGGAAAGACATCAGCTCTTCCAAGCCCCAAACCCCAGTGAGCCCAGCTTCAGGTGAGATTGGGTCTCCGGCTGGGATCCCCCCTACTCCCATCCCTTGATCTTCTGGGCCACTCCTGGCATCCAGAAGACCCGCCCACACAGGAAAGTCATCAGTTCTTCCAAGCCCCAAGCCCTAGGGAGTCCAGCTTCAGGTGAGATTGGGTCTCCAGCTGGGATCCCCCCACTCCCATCCCTTTATCTTCCGGGCCACTCCTGGCATCCAGAAGACCTGCCCACACAGGAAAGACATCAGCTCTTCCCAGCCCCAAACCCCATCGAGTCCAGCTTCTGGGATCCCCGCCCGACACCCATCCCCTTGATCTTCTGGGCCACTCCTGGCATCCAGAAGACCCACCCACACAGGAAAGACATCAGCTCTTCCCAGCCCCAAACCCCAGCGAGTCCAGCTTCTGGGATCCCCCTTCCGACACCCATCCCCTTGATCTTCGGGGCCGCTCCTGGCATCCAGAAGACCCGTCCACACATGAAAGAACCTTCAAATTTTAGGGTCCCATAAGAGGCACAGATGCAGAACTGACAAGGGAAGAACATTTTTTTATATTTTATTTTCCAGTTTAAATTTAGATAAGAAACGAGGTTGCTTCACAAGTCAGTTCCAGGTCCCTCTCCCATTGCCTGCCCTCCTCTCGTGCCCTCCCCCCAATCCCCCCCCGTTATCCCCTCATTCCCCCAGGGAGGGTGAGGCCCTCCATGGGGGTGTCCATAGTCTGTCATTTCATATAGGGCAGAGCCTAGACCCTCCCCCAAGAGTTCAGGGTGAGAGTGCACCTCACATTGTTCTATGGGAGTCCAAAGTCCATGTGTATACTTGGGATGGGTACTGATCTGCTGCCCAAGGCTCAATAGATTCCCTAGGCCTCCTCACTGACCCCCAGATTCAGGGGGGTCTTAATCAGTCCCATGCTTCCCGGCCTGTGTTCCAGTGCCTGCAGATCGCCTGGGAACTGCACAGAGCTCCCAATCCCGGCGGGAGCCAAGCACCCCAGATACCATATCTTCTCTCCCACCAACGAGACCAGGAAATCAGAGGAGGCTGGGAGTCCAGGGAAGCAGCTGTTCCTCCGGCAGCATCAGGTAAACAGGCCGGCTTCCAGGCCTGCGTTCCAGTGCCTGCAGATCGCCTGGGAACTGCACAGAGCTCCCAATTCCGGTGGGAGCCAAGCACCCCAGACTCCAGATCTTCTCTCCCACCAACGAGACCAAGAAACCAGAGGAGACAGGGAGACCAGGGGAGTAGCTGTTCTGGATCAGGTACTTACTACAGGACCCAGCATAGGGTCCAGGGGACCAGGTAGGAGGCTAAGTGCCCCAGATTCCTATTCTTCTTCTCCACCCACGGGACCAGCATTTGGACAAGGAATAGAAGAACCACCAGATTATTGGACTTGCTAGCACCCACCAATAGGGAACTCAGGTCCCCAGACCAGTAAGGGGCTCTTTCTGCACCCACAAGAAGAAGAGATGGGAAAGAGACAATACAAAAACACAGTCAGCAACAGAAAAACAAATATGACACCGCCAGATTCTAGAGACTCCACACCAGCAATACCCCAACATTCCAATGCGAATGAAGCAGAAGACAACAACCTTAAAAGCACCTTCATGAAAATGATAGAGGCCCTAAAAGAGATTATAGGAAAAAGAAATGGAAGAAAAAACAAACCAAAAAATGCAAGAAATGGAAGAAAAAACAAACCAAAAAATGCAAGAATTGGAAGAAAAAACAAACCAAAAAAAGGCAGGAAATGGAAGAAGAAATGAAGCAAAAAAATGCAAGAAATGGAAGAAAAAACAAAGCAAAAAATGCAAGAATTGGAAGAAGAAACATACCAAAAAAGGCAGGAAATGGAAGAAGAAACAAAGCAAAAAATGCAAGAAATGGTAGAAAAAACAAAGCAAAAAATGAAAAAAATGGAAGAAGAAACAAACCAAAAAAGGCAGGAAATGGAAGAAGAAACAAAGCACAAAATGCGAGAAATGGAACAAAAAGCAAACCAAAAAATGCAAGAAATGGAAGAAAGAACAAACCAAAAAATTCATATAAGGCAACAAACAGACGAAAAGATAAACAGAAAATTGCAAGAAGCAATGCAAACACTGCAAGGGTTGAAAACTGAAATAGAGACATTAAAAAACACAATCTGAAGAAAGGCAGAAAATAGAAAAGCTGGACAAACAGTCAGGCACTACCAATACAAGCATTACCAACAGAATAGAAGAGATGGAAGAGAGAATCTCAAGTGTTGAAGATACACTAGGAGAAATGGATTTATCAACCAAAGAAAACCTTAAATCCAACAAATCCTTAACACAAAACATCCAGGAAATATGGGACACCATGAAAAGACCAAACCTAAGAATAATAGGTATAGAAGAAGGAGAAGAAATCCACCTCAAAGGGGCAGAAGGCATATTCAACAAAATCATAGAAGAAAACTTTCCCAACCTTAAGAAAGACATGCCAATGAAGGTACAAGAAGCCTACAGAACACCAAATAGAGTGGACCACAAAAAAATCCCCTCGCCACATAATAATCAAGACCCCAAACATACAGAATAAAGAAAGAATATTAAGAGCAGCTAAGGAAAAAGGTCAAGTAACATATAAAGGCAGACCTATCAGAATTACACCTGATTTCTCCATGGAAACTCTGAAAGCCAGAAGGTCCTGGATAGATATTCTACCTACACTAAGAGACCATGGATGCCAGCCCAGACTACTATACCCGGCAAAGCTCTCAATCACTATAGACGGAGAAAACAAGATATTCCATGACAAAACTAGATTCAAGCAATATGTGTCCACTAACCCAGCCCTACAGAAAATTTTGGAAGGAAAACTCCAACCCAAGGAAGCTAACTACAACCAGAAAAACATAAGCATTAGAGAATCCCTCTCTACCAACAGCCAAAAGAACAAAGGGGTGAAATTCCACACATAATTCCACCAACAACAACCATCGCAAATCGAAGAAGGATGAGCAATCAATGGTCATTAATATCCCTCAATATTAATGGCCTTAACTCACCCATAAAAAGACACAGACTAGCAGAATGGATTCGAAGACAGAACCCTTCCTTCTGCTGCATACAAGAAACACACCTCACCCTCAAAGACAGACATTACCTGAGAGTTAAAGGTTGGGAAAAATTTTTCAATCAAATGGACCCAAGAAACAAGCAGGGGTAGCAATCCTAATATCTAACAAACTAGACTTTAAAATAAAATCAATCAAAAGAGATGAAGGAGGTCATTACATACTCATCACAGGTGAAACCCACCAAGATGAAGTGTCTATCCTGAACATCTATGCCCCAAATACAAAGGCATCCACATTCGTTAAAGAAACATTATTAGAACTTAAATCTCATCTAAAGCCCCACACAGTTATAGTGGGAGATTTCAACACACCACTCTCACCACTAGACAGGAATACCAGACAGAAACTCAACAAAGAAGCAAAGGGTCTAATAGAAGTAATGACCCAACTGGGATTAACAGATATCTATAGAACATTTCATCCACATAAAAAAGAATATACCTTCTTCTCACCACCACATGGAACCTTCTCAAAAATCGACCACATACTTGGCAACATATCAAACCTCAGCAGCTACAAAAAAATTGGAATAACTCCATGCATCTTATCAGACCACCATGCTTTAAAATTAGAATTCAACAACAACACAAATTGCAGAAAACCTACAAACTCATGGAAATTGAATAATGCTCAACTGCACCATCCCTGGGTCAAAGAGGAAATAAAAAAAGAAATTAAAGACTTCCTCGAATTCAATGAGAATGAAGACACAACATACCCAAACCTATGGGACACTTTGAAAGCAGTGCTACGGGGGAAGTTCATAGCACTAAGTGCTCACATGAAGAAACAGGAAAACAGTTATACCAGAGAATTAACATCACAGCTGAAAGCTCTAGAACACAAAGAAGCAAACTCCCCCAGGAGGAGTAGACGCCAGGAAATAATCAAATTGAGGGCTGAAATCAATAAAGTAGAAACCAGGAAAACAATACAAAGAATCAATGCAACGAAGAGTTGGTTCTTTGAGAAAATCAACAAGATAGACAAACCTTTGTCCAAACTTACCAAACAGCAGAGAGTGAACACGCAAATTAACAAAATCAGAAATGAAAAGGGGGACATAACAACAGACTCTGAGGAAATCCAGAGAATCATTAGGTCATACTTTGAAAACCTGTACTCCACAAAATTCGAAAATTTAAAGGAAATGGATGACTTCCTGGACAGCTATCATTTGCCAAAACTAAATCAAGAACAGATAAGCAATTTAAATAGACCTATAACCCCTATGGAAATAGAAGCTGTCATCAAAAGTCTCCCAACCAAAAAAAGTCCAGGTCCAGATGGCCTCAGTGCAGAATTCTACCAGAAATTCAAAGAACAGCTTATACCAATTCTTCTCAAAGTGTTCCACACAATAGAAGCAGAAGGGTCTTTGCCAAACTCTTTCTATGAGGCTTCAATAACCTTGATCCCCAAGCCACACAAAGATACAACTAAGAAAGAGAACTTCAGACCAATATCCCTCATGAACATTGATGCAAAAATACTCAATAAAATACTGGCAAATCGGATCCAAGAACACATCAAAACAATCATTCACCACGATCAAGTAGGTTTCATCCCAGGGATGCAGGGATGGTTCAACATACGAAAATCCATCAACGTAATCCACCATATAAACAAGCTGAAAAACAAAAATCACATGATCATCTCACTAGATGCTGAAAAAGCCTTTGACAAAATCCAACACCCCTTCATGATAAAGGTCTTGGAGAGATCTGGGATAACAGGGACATACTTAAACATAATAAAAGCTATATACAGTAAACCAACAGCCAACATCAAACTAAATGGACAGAAACTCAACGCAATTCCTCTAAAATCAGGAACAAAACAAGGCTGTCCACTCTCTCCATACCTTTTCAACATGGTACTTGAAGTTCTAGCTATTGCCATACGACAACAAAGGGGGATCAAGGGGATACAAATTGGGAAGGAAGAGGTCAAACTTTCACTGTTTGCAGACGATATGATAGTTTACATCAATGACCCAAAGAACTCTACCAGGGAACTCTTACAGCTGATTAACACCTTCAGCAAAGTGGCAGGCTACAAGATCAACTCAAGAAAATCAGTAGCCCTACTATATACAGATGATAAAAGGGCTGAAAGAGAAATCAGAGAAACATCACCCTTTACAATTGCCACAAACAACATAAAATACCTTGGGGTAACGCTAACCAAACAAGTGAAAGACCTGTATCGTAAGAACTTTGAATCTTTAAAGAAAGAAATTAAAGAAGCCCTCAGAAAATGGAAAGATCTCCCATGCTCTTGGATAGGTAGGATCAATGTAGTAAAAATGGCAATCCTGCCAAAAGCAATCTACAGATTCAATGCAATCCCCATTAAAATCCCAGCACAATTCTTCACAGACCTTGAAAGAACAATAATCAATTTTGTATGGAAAAACAAAAGACCCAGGATAGCCAAAACAACCCTGTTCAACAAGGCAACGTCCGGAGGCATCACCATCCCTGACCTCAAGCTCTATTATAGAGCTATAGTCCTGAAAACAGCTTGGTATTGGCACAAAAATAGACAGGTAGACCAATGGAATCGAATTGAAAACCCGGGTATTAACCCACACACGTACGAACATCTGATCTTTGACAAAGAAGCTAAAAATATACAATGGAATAAAGAAAGCATCTTCAACAAATGGTGCTGGCATAATTGGAGACTGGCATGTAGAAGAATGCGGATCGATCCATGTTTATCGCCATGCACAAAACTTAAGTCCAAATGGATCAAAGACCTCAACATAAATCCAGCCACACTGAACCTCTTAGAAGAGAAAGTGGGTGGTACCCTTGAACGAATTGGTACAGGAGACAGCTTCCTGAACATAACACCAGTAGCACAGACAGTGAGATCAACAATTAATAAATGGGACCTACTGAAACTGAGAAGCTTCTGTAAGGCAAAGGACACAGTCAGCAAGACAAAAAGGCAGCCCACAGAATGGGAAAAATATTCACTAATCCCACATCTGACAGAGGGTTGATCTCCAAAATTTACAAAGAACTCAAGAAGCAAGTCTCCAAAACACCAAAGGACCCTATTAAAAAGTGGGCTGCAGAACTAAATAGAGAGTTTTCAATAGAGGAGTCTAAAATGGCTGAGAGGCACTTGAGAAAGTGCTCAACATCCTTAGCCATCCGGGAAATGCAAATCAAAACAACTCTGAGATACCATCTCACTCCTGTCAGAATGGCTAAAATCAAAAACACCAATGACAATTTATGCTGGAGAGGATGTGGTGAAAGGGGGACACTCCTCCATTGCTGGTGGGAGTGCCAACTGGTTCAGCCACTTTGGAAATCAGTATGGAGATTCCTCAGAAAAATGGGAATAAACCTACCACAAGACCCAGCAACTCCACTCTTAGGCATATATCCAAAAGATGCCCATTCATACAACAAAGATGTCTGTTCCACTATGTTCATAGCAGCTTTATTTGTAATAGCCAGAACTTGGAAGCAACCTAGATGTCCCTCACCCGAAGAGTGGATAGAGAAAATGTGGTACATCTACACAATGGAGTACTATTCAGCAGAAAAAAATAATGGAATCATGAGATTCGCAGGCAAATGGATGACACTAGAAGAAACCATCCTGAGTGAGGTAACCCAGTCACAAAAAGAGAAACATGGCATGTACTCTCTCATATATGGATTTTAGACATAGATCTGGGGAGTGCCAGCCTACAATCCTATGGCCAGAGAGTCTGGGAAACAGAAACTTCATTTAGTGGCTGATCGAAGAAGAGGCAGACTCCCTTGGTTAAGTACTGAGCTGAACTCAAGAAAGCCAGTAACAGAGAGGGAGGACTGATGATCAAAGGGATTAAGACTGGGCTGGTTTAACCCCCAGAAACAGCTGACCAGACAAAGGTTAACTCTTGAATCCCAGGCATCAGCCTGGGAATCCAGCATGGGACTGATCAAGACCCCCTGAATCTGGGTGTCAGTGAGGAGGCCTAGGGAATCTATTGAGCCTTGGGCAGCAGATCAGTACCCATCCCAAGTATACACACGGACTTTGGACTCCCATAGAACAATGTGAGGTGCACTCTCACCCTGAACTCTTGGGGAAGGGTCTAGGCCCTGCCCTATATGAAATGACAGACTATGGACACCCACATGGAGGGCCTCACCCTCCCTGGGGGAATGAGGGGATAACGGGGGGGTTGGGAGGAGGGCACGGGAGGAAGGGAGGGAATGGGAGAGGGACCTGGAACTGACTTGTGAAGCAACCTCGTTTCTTATCTAAATTTAAACTGGAAAATAAAAAAAAAGAAGGTAGTGCTATGAATTTAGTCACCCCTTTGGGCTCTTGGTGATGTGAAACAGATTCAGGAAGTACTTAAAGTCCTTTCTCCGTTCATGCTCCTTCTGTGGACCAGGTGATGTCTGTGATCTGAGCTGAACATGGAAACCATGTTGATGAACAGGACCCATGTTATTGCTGGAAGCCATTTGGAAGTCCTTGATCCATGCTGCACGCAGGCTTCTGTGGGCAAGGAAGACACTTTTTCCATCGTATCCATGACTACATCCTCATAATTTGAGACATTGAGGGGTTCTTTGTTAATCTTTCCTGCTCCTCACTGAAAGAAGACACAGTCCAGACAGGAAGCTCCTGAAGAATGTTCTTAAAATTGTGATGAAGATGTTATCTTTGGAGAATAAGATTAGTTCAGGGAAATTTTGACTTCTCTATCACATGTGCAAAAATAATGAATTACACACTATTCAAAGTTTCCAAGCTTTCTTGCTGTATTTACATGCACCAAATCTCCTAATTATAGACTCCTGTTGAAATACATATACACATAATGAAATGTATGTGCATCTATATAAACAGAATATAAGAAATTAATGTGCTGATTTGTTTTATAACAAGGATCAAATTATTAACATAAAGATTTTGAGCCGGGTGGTGGTGGCGCACACCTTTAATCCCAGCAGGGAGGCAGAGGCAGGCGGATCTCTGTGAGTTCAAGGCTGGGCTGGACCGATAGCCTCTGAAAAATACAGAGAAACCCTGTCTCGTAAAAACCAAAAAAAAAAAAAGATTTTGGAAAACACCCAGGTTTTGATTGTATAAAAATATTAATAGAATATGACATTTGAAAGGGGTTCTGGAGGATTTCCTTGGCTGGTAGAGGAATACATAGGTTCTAACATTGCAAGCTCATGCTGTGCCGTGAGGTGTTGATGACTATAGAGCTCTAGAATTTCCTCCGTGCCTTGGCAATAAAAGTCACAGGAGAATTGAAGTGCAGAGCTGGAGTCAACTTAATCAGTCAGCACTCAATGTCTGTGTGCTGTTTTGTATTGGAGACCTCAAATCTCTGTCCCTGATTTCTGTGTGCATAATCTTTGTACTCAAAATGGAAGAGGTTGAGACTTGTCTGAGCATTAGTGTGCCAGACATCCTGTGCAAGTTCTGATGGCCTCCTACACTATGAGTGGTTTGTTCACCCATGCTTGATGCTAAATGAATATTTTTCTGTTGTCATTGTCAGTATGTCTCATCTTGGAGTTATCTAATATTTGTATTGTCATAACCAAAATTTAAGAAGAATTATTATTTTAATAAATATACATAGCTCATTCTTTATCATCAAAAATGGCATAGATCTTCTTATTCAAGTACTTATGTCTTTGGTTACTATAGAAATAGTCCATAACCATATTTTGCACTCTCTTGTTCCTTGAGTTTCCCTTTTCCATGAGTTCCATAAAGTCAGTTAGTAAGAAAAAGTTATTTGTAAATATATAGAGTTCATAGTAAAAGCAAGCATTATTTATAATTTTCTTCTATTTGAGAGCTGGATACTTGGATTTAAGTACTTTTTCCTTTTTTGTTTAAATTAGGAAAATTTTGCTGCACATGACAATTCCAGGTCCCTGTCACTTCCCACTCCTACTCCACCCCCCACAAACCCCCACAATCTCCGACACCATCCCCCTTCCTTGGTAAGGGCTTCAATGGAGGATCTCCAAAGTCCATAATATCATCTGGGAAACTCATATGTCCAAGGTGAGAGAGCACCCCTACATGTGGAATGAGCTCCCAGAGTCCATTCGTATGTCAGGGAAAAATACTGATCTTCTACCCAGGGATGCATAAATTGTTGAGGTCTCCTCACTGACATCCACATTCAGGGAATCTGTATCAGTCCCATGGCCTGTCAGCCATCAGTCTGTTGTCCATCAGCTCCTCCTTGCTCAGGTCATCCGTCTCTTTGGATTTATCCTGCCCAGTCTTTTGATTTCAGTTTAGTATTTAGCTGTGGGTTACAGACTCTCCTTCGATCAGCCACTGGATGAAGGCTCTAGGATAGCATATAAGGTAGTCATCAATCTCATTTTCAGCAAAGGACATTTAAGGTAGCCTCTCCATTATTGGTTAGATTTCCAGTTGGTATCATCCTTGCAAATCTCTGGAAATCTCCCTAGTGCCAGATCTCTCCTCGGAACTATAATGGCTCCTTCTATTATAGTATCTCTCATTCTGCTCTTCTCTATTCTTTCCCCAGAACAAACTTCCTGCTCCCCCATGTCTTCCTCTACCCTCCTCTTTTCCCCCTATCTTTGTCCCAGCTCCCTCTTCCCTGCCCTCATGCTCCCAATCAGCATCTAGTGAGATGATCATGTGATTTTTCTTTTTCAGATTGCTTATATGGTGGACTATATTGATGGATTTTCATAAGTTGAACCATCCTGCATCCCTGGGATGAAGCCTACTTGATCATGGTGTATGATATTCCTGATGTGTTCTTGGATTCTATTTGCCAGAATTTTATTGAGTATTTTTGCAGCAATGTTCATGAGGGAGATTTGTCTGTAGTTCCCTATCTTAGTTGTGTTTTTGTGTGGTTTGGGTATCAAGGTAATTGTAAATAAAGTGAGTTTACAAATGATCTTTTCACTTCTATTGTGTGGAAAAATTTGGAGAATATTTGTATTAGCTCTTCATTGAATTTCTGGAAAAATTCTGCACTGAAACCCTCTGACCCTCGACTTTTATTGAAAACTTTTCATGGCTGCTGCTATTTTGTTAGGGGTTATATGTCTATTAAAATTGGTTATCCATTCTTTATTTAACTTTGGTAGGTTATATCTATCCAGAAAATCATTTCCTTTGAATTTTCAAATTTTGTGAAATACAAGTTTTCAAAGTATACCTTGAAGATTTTTTTGATTTACCCAGTGTCTGTTGTTATGTCCCCCTTCTCCTTTCTGTTTTTGTTAATTTACATGGTGTCTCACTGTGTTTTGGTTAGGCTTGATAAAGGATTGTCTATCTTGTTGACTTTCTCAAAGAACCAACTCTTTGTTTCATTGATTCTTTGTGTTGTTTTATTTGTTTCTTCTTTATTGATTTCAACTCTAAATTTGCTTATTTCCTGGTATCGACACCTCCTGTATGAGCTTGCCTCTTTTTATTCCAGAGCTTTCATGTGTTCTGTTAATTCTATAGTGTGGCTGTTGTCCAATTACTTCATATGGGCACTTAAAGCTATGAACTTTGCTCTTAGAACTGCTTTCAGAATGTCCCATAGGTGTGGGTATGTTGTACCTTCATTTTCATTGAATTGTAGGAAGACTTTTCTTTCTGTATTTCTTCCTTTACCCAAGAATCATACAATTGAGCATTGTTCTGTATCCATGCATTTGTGGGGTTTCTGCAATTGGTGTTGTTGCTCAATTCTAATTTTAAGCTGTGGTGATGTGATAAAGTACAGGGGGTTATTCCAATTGTTTACATCTGTAGAGGTTTTCTTTATTGCCAAGTATGTGGACTATTTTAGAGACGGTTTCATGTGGTCCTGAGAAGAAGATATATCCTTTTGTGTTTGGAAGGAATATTCTAGATATCTGTCAGACACAATTGGGTCATAACTTCTGTTAGTTCCTTTGTTTCTTTGTAAAGTTTTTATCTGGTAGTCCTTTCCAGTGAGAGTTGGGAGTTTGCAGAATACTCCCATTGTACATGTGTGGGGTTTAATGTGTGATTTGTGCCTTCCAAGACCCCAACCCCAGCGAGACCAGCTTCAGGTGAGATTGGGTCTCCAGCAGGACCCCCTGCCCATCACCCATCCCCTTGATCTTCCGGGCCGCTCCTGGAATCCAGAAGACCCGCCCACACAGGAAAGACATCAGCAACTCCAAGACCCCAACCCCAGCGAGTGCAGCGTCAGTAAAGACATCAGCAAACCCAAGACCCCAACCCCAGCGAGTCCAGCTTCAGGAAAGACATCAGCCTTTCCAAGACCCAAACCCCAGTGACTACAGCTTCAGGAGACCTGCCCACACAGCAAAGACGTCAACAATTCCAAGAAACCAACCCCGGCGAGTCCAGCTTCAGGAAAGATATCAGCCCTACTAGGACCCAAACTCCGTGTTAGCATCCCCAGCTTCAGCTGCAGGAAGAAAGGAGACCAGTGGAGACGGAAAGACCCCACCAGCACCCACTGGAAGAAGAGATGGGAAGAAGACAAAATAAGAGATCACTCAGCAATAGAAACACCAACATGACCCCACCAGAATCCAGGGATCCAACACCAGCAAGACCCAAAAAGCACTACATAGACGAAGAAGAGGAGACAGACCTTAAAAATTATTTCATGAAGATGATAGAGACCCTCAAATAAGAAACGAGGAAATCCCTTAAAGAAATAGAAGAAAAAACAAACAAAAAATCCATGAAATGGGGGAAAATTCAAGATATAAACAAATCTCTCAAAGAATCTAAAGAGCACCAAGAAAAAACAACCAAAAAAATGAAGGAAACAATTCAAACAGTTGAAGGATTGAAAGCTGAAATAGAAACGATAAAGAAAACACAGAATGAAGGGATGCTGGAAATAGAAAAGCTGGGTAAATGATCAGGAACTACAGATGCAAGTATCACCAATAGAATACAAGAGATAGAAGAGAGAATCTCAGGTGTTGAAGACTCATTAGAGGATATAGAGTCGTCAACCAAAGAAAATCTCAAAACCAACAAATCCTTAACACAAAATATCCAGGAAATATGGGACACCGTGAAGAAGCCAAACCTGAGAATAATAGGTATAGAAGAAGGTGAAGAAATTCAACTTAAAGGTACAGAAAACATATTCAACAAAATCATAGAAGAAAACTTCCCTAACCTAAAGAAAGATATGCCTATGAAAATAAAAGAATCTTACAGAACACCAAATAGGCTCGACCAGAAAAAGAAGTCACCTCGCCATATAATAATCAAAACATCAAACCTACAGAGTAAAGAGAAAATATTAAGAGCAGCTAAAGAAAAAGGCCAAGTAACATACAAAGGCAGACCTATCCGAATTACACCTGACTTCTCAATGGAAACGATGAAAGCCAGAAGATCCTGGACAGATGACCTACAAACACTAAGGGAACAAGGATGCCAGCCCAGACTACTATATCCATCAAAGCTCTCAATTACCATAGATGGAGAAAACAAAATATTCCATGACAAAGCCAGATTTAAACAATACGTATCCATGAATCCAGCTCTACAGAAAATGCTAGAAGGAAAACCTAGAGCCAAGGAAGATAACTACATTCACAAAGACACAGGCAATATATAATCACACTTTACAAAACACCAACAGAAAAAGGGAGGAGAAACTACACAAAATAACTTCACTAACAATAAATCAAGCTCAAACAAGGATCATCAATCAATGGTCATTAATATCCTTCAATGTCAATGGCCTCAACTTGCCTATAAAAAGACACAGACTAGCAGAATGGATACAAAGACAGAACCCTTCCTTCTGCTGCATACAAGAAACACATCTCAACATCAAAGACAGACGTTATCTCAGAGTAATGGGTTGGGAAAAGATCTTCCAATCAAACGGTCCCAAGAAACAAGCGGGTGTAGCAATCCTAATATTTAACAAATTAGACTTCTAATTAAAATCAATCAAAAGAGATGAAGAAGGACACTTCATATTCATCAAAGGAAAACTACATCAAGATGAAGTCTCAATTTTAAACATCTACGCCCCAAATACAAAGGCACCTACATTCGTGAAAGAAATATTACTAAAGCTCAAAATGCACATAAAATCTTACACACGAATAGTAGGAGACTTCAACACTCTGCTCTTACCGCTAGACAGGACCTCAAGACAGAAACTTAACAAAGAAACAAAAAGAACTAATAGAAGTTATGACACAACTGGGGTTAACAGACATCTATAGAACATTCCACCCAAATACAAAGGGATATACCTTCTTCTCGGCACCACATGGAACCTTCTCTAAAATTGACCACATAATAGGAAACATAGCAAATCTCCACAGATACAAAAAAATTGGAATAACCCCCTGCATCTTATCAGACCACCATGCATTAACATTAGAATTCAACAATAACACAAATCGCTTAAACCCTACAAACTCATGGAGATTGAACAATGCACAATTGCACCATCCCTGGGTAAAGGAACAAATAAAAAAGAAATTAAAGACTTCCTCGATTTCAATGAGAATGAAGACACAACATACACAAACTTACGTGACACTTTGAAAGCAGTGCTGAGAGGAAAGTTTATAGCACTAAGTGCCCACATGAAAAAACTGGAGAACAGTCATACTAGAGAATTAATAGCACAGCTGAATGTTCTAGAACAAAAGAAGCAAACTCCCCAGGAGGAGCAGATGCCAGGAAATAATCAAATTGAGGGCTGAAATCAATCAAGTAGAAACCAGAAAAACACTGAGAAGAATCAATGAAACAAAGAGTTGGTTCTTTGAGAAAATCAACAAAATAGACAAACCTCTGTCCAAACTAACCAAAAGACAGAGGGAGAATATGCTAATTAACAAAATCAGGGATGAAAAAGGGGACATAACAACAGAGTCTGAGGAAATCCAGAGAATCATCAGGGCATACTTTGAAAATCTGTACTCCACAAAATTTGAAAATTTAAAGGAAATGGACAATTTCCTGGATAGATATCACTTGCCAAAACTAAATCAAGAACAGATTAACAATCTAAACAGACCTATAACACCCAATGAAATAGAAGCAGTCATCAAAAGGCTCCCAAACAAAAAAAGCCCAGGCCCAGGTGGCTTCAGTGCAGAATTCTACCAGAAATTCAAAGAAGAGTTAATTCCAACACTCCTCAAAGTATTCCACACAACAGAAGCAGGAGGCTCACTGACAAACTCTTTTTACGAGGCTACAATTACCTTGATACCCAAGCCACACAAAGACACAACTAAGAAAAAGAACTATAGACCAATTTCCCTCATGAACATTGATGCAAAAGTACTCAATAAAATACTCACAAACCGGATTCAAGAACACATCAGAAAAATCATCCACCATGATCAAGTAGGCTTCATCCAGGAATGCAGGGATGGTTCAATATTAGAAAATCTATCAATGTAATCCACCATATTAACATTCTGCGAAAGAAAAACCACATGATCATCTCACTAGATGCTGAAAAAGCCTTTGACAGAATCCAGCACCCCTTCATGATAAAGGTCCTAGAGAGATCAGGGATAACAGGAACGTACCTGAATATAATAAAAGCAATATACAGTAAACCAACAGCTAACATCAAACTAAATGGAGAGAAACTCAAAGCAATTCCTCTAAAATCAGGAACAAGACAAGGCTGTCCACTCTCTCCATATCTCTTCAATATTGTACTTGAAGTTCTAGCTACAGCAATAAGACAACAAAAGGAGATAAAGGGGATACAAATAGGAAAAGAAGAAGTCAAACTTTCACTATTTGCAGATGATATGATAGTTTACATAAGTGACCCAAAAAACTCCGCAAGGTTACTCCTAGAGCTGATAAACACCTTCAGCAATGTGGCAGGATACAAGGTAAACTCAAAAAAATCAGTGGCCCTATTATATACAGATGATGAAGTGACTGAGAAAGAAATCAGAGAAACATCACCCTTTACAATAGCCAAAAACAGCATCAAATATCTGGGGATAATGTTAACCAAGGAAGTGAAAGACCTGTATATCAAGAACTTTGTGTCTTTAAAGAAAGAAATCAAAGAAGATACCAGAAAATGGAAAGATCTCCCATGCTCTTGGATTGGTAGGATCAACATAATAAAAATGGCAATCTTGCCAAAAGCAGTCTACAGATTCAATGCAATCCCTATCAAAATTCCATCACAATTCTTCAAGGACCTGGAAAGAACATTAATCAACTTTATATGGAAAAACAAAAGGCCCAGGATAGCCAAAACATCCCTATACAATAAAGGAACTTCAGGAGGCATCACCATACCTGACTTCAAGCTCTATCATAGAGCTATACTCCTGAAAACAGCTTGGTATTGGCACAAAAATAGGCAGGTAGACCAATGGAACCGAATCGAAAGCCCTAATTTTAACCCACACACCTATGAACACTTGATTTTTGACAAAGAAGCTAAAACTGTACAATGGAAAAAAGAAAGCATCTTCAACAAATGGTGCTGGCATAACTGGGTACTGGTATGCAGAAGACTGCAGATAGATCCATGTTTATCGCCTTGTACAAAACTTAAGTCCAAATGGATCAAAGATCTCAACATAAATCCAGCCACACTGAAACTTTTAGAAGAGAAAGTTGGAGATACTCTTCAACGAGTTGGTACAGGAGACCACTTCCTAAACATAACACCAGTGGCACAGGCACTGAGATCGACAATTAACAAATGGGACCTTCTGAAACTAAAAAGCTTCTGTAAGGCAAAGGACACAGTCAAAAAGACAAAAAGGCAGGCCACAGAATGGGAAAAGATATTCACTAACCCTACATCTGACAGAGGGCTAATCTCCAAAATTTACAAAGAACTCAAGAAACAAGTCTCCAAAACACCAAAGGATCCAATTAAAAGGTGGGGTACAGATCTAAATAGAGAATTCTCAATAGAGGAGGCTAAAATGGCCAAGAGACACTTAAGAAAGTGCTCAACATCCTTAGCCATCAGGGAAATGCAAATCAAAACAACTCTGAGATACTATCTTACTCCTGTCAGAATGGCTAAAATCAAAAACACCGAAGACAATTTATGCTGGAGAGGATGTGGAGAGAGAGGAACACTCCTCCACTGCTGGTGGGAGTGCCGACTCATACAGCCTCTTTGGAAATCAGTATGGAGATTCCTCAGGAAAATGGGAATTAATCTACCACTAGACCCAGCAATTCCACTCTTAGGCATATATCCAAATGAGGCAAGTTCATACAACAAGGGCATCTGCTCCACTATGTTCATAGCAGCATTATTTGTAATAGCCAGAACCTGGAAGCAACCTAGATGCCCCTCAACTGAAGAGTGGATAGAGAAAATGTGGTACATTTACACAATGGAGTATTACTCAGCAGAAAAATAAAATGGAATCTTGAAATTTGCAGGTAAATGGATGGCACTGGAAGAAACCATCCTGAGTGAGGTAACCCAGTCGCAAAAAGACAAACATGGTATGTACTCACTCATATATGGATTTTAGACATGGATCAGGATAGTGCCAGTCTGCACTTCCACTGATAGAGAGTCTGGGAAACAGGAAAGAACCTAAAAGATATGCATATATGCATAGTACCCAAGAGAAGAGGATTGAGACAAGATCCTTTGAATGGTTGGGGAACACGGCGAGGGGTGGGGGTGAGTGGGACCTGGGAAGAAGAGAGGTGGTGAAGAGGAAGAGAGTAGGTCATGGGGGAACAGGAAGTTGAGGGGGTGGGGGTAGAATAGGGGGAAGAGGGAATCATAGGATTGAAGACAGATCAGGCACCAGAGTGACCTCGAGTGATCTAAAGGGATAACACCAATTGGCAAGCTAAGCAATAGTGGAGAGACCACCTCGAATGCCCATTCCTGATAATGAACTTGATGTCTATAACCATCCGGGAGCCTTCATCCTGTGACTGATGGAAGCAGAGGCAAACACACAATTAATCACTGAACTGAACCCAAGGAACCCAGTGACAGAGAGAGAGGAGTGATGAGCAAATTGGCAAAGAATGGGCTGGCAAAACCAGCAGAGACAGCTGATCTGAACAGGGGAGAGCTCTTGGACCCCAGACCGACAGTGGGGAGGCCAGCATGGGACTGATCTGGACCCCCAAAATGTGAGTGTCAGCGAGAAGGCCTGGGCAACCTATGGGGCCCTGAGCTGTGGATCAGTGTCTATCCCTGATATACAAACAGTCTTCGTGTGCCTATAGCACAAAGAGGGATGCTCTCTCAGCCTTGACTCTTAGGGGAGTGCCTGGACCCTACCCGGAGTGAAATGACAGACTCTAGACATCCCCTATGTGGAAGGAATTGGCAATAGTGTGGGAGGCTGGGGGAGAAGGGGAGTGCGGGAGGAGGGGAGGGAGAGGGAACTGGGATTGACATGAATGAAATTTTAATTAAAAAAAAGTTCTGTAATCTTGGGGCATTCATCTGCAGCCTACAGGCGAAGAATGTCTTGCAGACTTCTCAATGAAGCACGAACTATGAAGAACTATGCCATCTTGTTTGGGAAAATTCAGCAGTCTGTTTCCTATGAGTCTTGTGTGTTCTGATTGGACAGAATACAGTCAAACAGTCCAGGAAAGAGCATTTTTTGTCCAAATGGCTAGTCTTTCAGTGTTAAAGGCAAATTCCTTCATGAGTTTCTTTGATGCCCATCTTACTCTGTGAAGCAATTGGTATTTCCAACAGCAGTTGTGTCTCAGTGTCATGACAAACCCTAAACCATTTTAAATGCCATATTCTGTAGATCTTGAAAGGTTTTTGAAGAATATCTATCCATTTGAAATATATTTGTATATATCTAGAAAATCCACAAATATATCTATAAAGTTTTACTTGACTATATATGATATATATTTAATTATGTATTACATTTTAAATGAGCTGTCTAAATACAATATCTAAACAAGAATAGAAGTATGCCTAAAAGAAAATTGACCTTAAATTTGTATCAATAAAGTCCAAACCAACAAAAAGTATTTACTTTTATATCATATTGTCCTTTTTTCTCTTTAGAAGGATTATTGACTATGATCAATGACCATTTACACCCAACCTCAGTTTTCTCTCCATAAACCAATAAGTGAAACATATATACAGGAGACAATCTCGAATTAATATTTCTGTTTTTCCTTGATAAAAAATTTTAATACTAAATTGTTGATGTCTACCACTAAGCTCAATTTCCTTATTTGACCACTACCTCCTGGTTAAACTATCAAAGTATTGAAGTACAGCTATCAACCTGCCCAATATTTTGGCTGCCATAATTGACCTAACCAAACATAAAATTAAACACCTCATGCTAACATGTAGTTTGCCCCTTTATCTTTAGAAATGGCCATTTGCCGATGTGCCATATGTGTCTCCTCCCGTTACAGACAAAAATCTTGTGTCATCATCCCTCTCCCTTGATCCTTTTTCCCTTTCTGTCATCTCCTGTCTTTGTCTCCATCCCCTGTCCTTTGCCTTCTGGTGTAAACATATCTTTTTGTGCTGAGAACTTGATTTTGTACTTATATGGTGCTCTCAATGATACATTGACTTCCTACTTTCAAATTGTAATACCCGTGATCTCCTTCAGTTGCCTTATTGCTCCTTTGTAAGCTTCAAGTACTACATTGAATAGGTAAGTATATTGAGAGTGAACAATCTTGTCTCATTCTCAATGTTAGTGGAATTGCTTTGAATTTTTTTACAATTGATTTGATGTTGTATATAGCTTTTCAGTAAATTGCTTTATTGTCTTGAGGGATGTCTCTTGTATTCCTAATCTCTCTCTGTGAGTGGGTTATGGATTTTTTCAAAGACTTTTTTCAGAATTTATTGAGATGATCACATGGAATTTTTTAGTTCATTTATATGGTGAATTACACTGACTAATTTTCATATCTTGAGCGATTCCTGAACCACTTGGCTGGAGCTTGCTTGGTTATGTGTATGTGTTAATGGATTGAATTTTTGAGTATTTTTACATCTATGTTCATAATAGAAATTGGTCTGTTATTCACTTTTTGGGGTCTTTATGTGCTTTGGTTTTCAGGGTAAATATAACCTCGTGAGGTGAAATTATCAATATCCTTCGGGTTAAGTACGTTTTGTGAAATAATTAAAATACTAATGGAATAAATTCTGGGAGCAGGCATCTATGTAATGTTTACTGAAAACAATTCAGTGCTTTAAAGCTTGATAGGGCTCAGATAGGGCTGGCTCACTGAAATACCATGCCTTCCACACCTCCTATGGCTAGATGCCTCTTCCTGCCCCCTGTGGTGTCTCCCCGATTCTGGGGCTGGAGATTAAACCACCAGCCAGGAGGGTGAGAAGTGGAAAGAATGGTATGTAAATGGATGGCAAAAGTCCTTAAAAAGGGAAGCTCCTTTTTCTTAGAGAGACTTCTCCTGAGATTTTTTCTGAGAGCTCTCTCCTAAGCTGACTTGGGAAGATAAAGTTTTCTTAAAGCAACCGACCAGTCTCTGTGTCATCTATCCCGACCACCTCGCTACATTCTCGGATGCAGGCCGCACAGCAAGTGCAACAGTCACTGCTAAAGCCCCTAGAGAAAGGACTGAGTTCATGAAGAGAACCTTTGAGGCACAGATCATCACCCTTCCTTGAAATCTCTAATCAGCATCAACAGGCACATTACAAAGTAGATAAATCATAGTGACACAGCTAAACACTGAACTCTACTCCTGGAACCCAGCTCCAGAGAGGGAGAAGTGATGAGAAAAGGGGTCAAGACCTGGCTGATGAAACCAAAGAAACAGCTAGTGGGACTATGAGCTCCCACTAGAAGAGGAGATGGGAAGATGACAATATAAAAACACAGTCAACAACAGAAAAATCAATATGAGCGACTGGAGTCTAGAGACTCCACATCAGCAAGACCTGAACATTCCAACACAAACGAAACAGAATAGAATAATCTTCAAAACAACCTCATGAAAATCACACAGGCCCTCAAAAATATATGAGAAAATATTCAGTTCGAAAGCTTTCATGCACTAAGCTTAGAGCAAGTAAAACTAATGGTAGTATTATTTGGGAACTGAGACAGTGGTGGGACCCGGGCTGCTGGCGGGAAAGAGTACACATTATGCATGGTTGTAAAGAACAAACTTAAGAATAATAGGTACAGAAGAAGGCAAAGAAACCCAGCCCAAAGGTGCAGAAAATTTATTCAACAAAATCATAGAAGAAAATGTTCCCAACCTGAAGAAGGACACACCTATGAAAGTCCAAGAAGCTTACTGAGCACCAAATAGACTGGACCAAGAAAAGACCCCTTGGCACATAATAATCAAATCACCAAACATACAGAATAAAGAAAGAATATTAAGAGCATAGAAGGAAAAGTTCCAAGTAACATATAAGAGAAAACCTATCAGAATTATACCTGACTTCTCCATGGAAAATCTGAAAGCCTTTAAGTCCTGGATAGATCTTCTACAAACACTAAGAGACCACAGACTTCAGCCTAGACTACTATACCAAACAAAAGTCTATTTTGTGCATGTAGTTAATTTCCTTTGGTTGAAGTTTTCCTTCCAGAACTTTCTGTAGTGTTGGATTAGTGGATATGTATTCTGTAAACTCTCAATCACTATCGATGGAGAAAGCAAGGTATTCCATGATAAAACCAACCCTATGAAAACGTAGTGCCGTGACTTTACATTAAGAGGAGAATGCTGAGCTTGGGTAAGCTACATCCAGAGCGAACACAGTTCCATTTCCACCCAGGTACCTGCGCCAAGGAGTTAGTACAACCAGTATCATAATTCATATCTTTGTCCATATACATGCACCTGTGTGACTTGTAAGTACACAAAACAACCCATTAAATATTCTGCATGTTGATGTGTGGATGGACTTGTCAGGATGTAAGAAGTGTGACCATGAGTCCAATCGCTTAGAGTTTCTACTGTAATCAAAAGTTTTGAGAGTTTCATGGTATTCAAGATTACATTTCTTTATGTAAGTCCTGTGACTGCCTTATGTACTTGGCCTTGCTGCAAAGAAGAGTTGTTGAAGTCAAGATCACATTACAATATGTGTTGCACATTGTATACGCTTTTGTGTGCAGGGTGTTCCTTCCCACCATTGATGAAATGGGCACCTGCAGTTGATTCTAATTAAATTGAGCTGAAAATTCACAATAAAACCTGGGCATTGAAAGGACTTAAACAACAATTGCACAGAAGAGGGAGAACATTCATACAAATGAGTAAATAGTGATGGATGTAAGGACCTGGGTGAGTCTATTAGAAGATGAAGCAACTTTGAACTTAGTATTAAAACAGGCCTGTGTGTCCAAGAATGAATAATGAATGACAGAAAACTCTACTTAAAGAAAGTGAAAGTAAACCAACTGTAGGAAGAGTCTGAATCTTAGAGAGCTGCCCTGGAAATGAAACCAGAATTACAGCAGAGACATGGACCATGAAGACAGCCTTGATGATACCATGTAGGATAACAATCAATAAGCTGATATCATATTTGCTGTAAGTAACAGATTCTTGACAGATTGTGTCTATGCTTGAGTAAGTCTCGAAAGGAGCACATGTCTTTGATGATGTTCTGAGAAAACATGTGTTTGGTGAAACATTTAGAAATCTCTATAGATTTCTACCTCTTTATTGTCTGTGTGGGAATACAGAAATTATCAATAGTGCAGTAAGTGACCAAAAATTGTTGGTAACATTCCAAACAAGTTATTCATGTATATGGAAATAACATAAATAAACATGCTCTGCCTATTCACACTGTCATAATGTATCAAATAACAGTCAATACATGATTTAGGATGGGAATTCTAAATTTTCTTTAGTGAAAAATTAGTTTTTGAGCAATATATCATGATCAAAATTTATCTATTCCCCCAAATAATCCTAGATACCCCTCATACTAACCAGATACTAGAAGAAAAGTTCTGTCTCTCTCTGTCTCTGTCTATGTCTCTGTCTTTCTCTCTCTCACACACACTCACACACAAGTGTGCTTACCATCACATTCTCACAATCCCACAAACACAAAATGAAAAATGATAATGTACAAACAAAAGACTAAAAGACAAAAAATGCCAAGATAAAGTTACGTGTGCCAAAAGCATATTAAAATACCATTGGGCTTGTATTGTATTTGTCTTAGGTATAAGACAACTGTGAAGTATGTTTAATACAGCCATTGAGATTCCACTGAAGAACATCATATTTTCCTTTGCATGTAAGTAACAATTGCTGATAGTTTCTTGATTAGGATTGAGTGTCCATGTCTAGTTCCCCTTCTCTGCATTGGAATCCTATGTGGCTTGAGCCTGTGCAAGCCCTGTATTTATTTACACAGGTCTAATGATTTAATGTGTGCACCAGCCCTACTGTGTCTGAAAGAGACTTTATCCTTGGAGTTATTCAACATCTCTGTGTCTTAAAATCTTTCTATCTCTTCTACAGAATCAGTCATTGAGTCCCATTGAGAAAGTTTGCTTAAGACAACACATTTATGAGTGAATGCGCAAATGTCTTTCATATTCTA
The DNA here is from genome assembly GCF_017639785.1 of Mesocricetus auratus. Classification (NCBI taxonomy): domain Eukaryota; kingdom Metazoa; phylum Chordata; class Mammalia; order Rodentia; family Cricetidae; genus Mesocricetus; species Mesocricetus auratus. Next base: position 10,474,972 of record NW_024429218.1, on the reverse strand, counting down.
TAGAAAGTCCATTTGAGAGTCTCCATGTCACCTCCCATAATGTTCAAGAAGAAGCTTTGCTTCTGACAGTTTTGTGAGGCACAGATTAATGTGCATATATGGGCATGTCAATCAGAATTATTTTATGGCTATATTTCTTTATAACAGCTGTTCTCAAATTTCCAATTGCTGAAATTTGTCAATACTGTTCCTCATCTTCTGGTTGCTATAAAACAACATTTTTATGCTACTTCATAACAATAATTTTCCTTCTGTGAATCATAATGTAAATATCTGACATCTAGGATATCTGATATGTGACCACTGTGAAAGAGTTCTAAGACATCTGGTTTTCCCATCAGTCCATGGCCTACCTTGTCTCAAATTCTAGTAGTTTCAGGCATTGATTCCATTCGTAGAATGAGATTTAAATCCAATCTCACCAAGTCACCAATGTAGGTCTCAGTGCATTGTTAGGGTGACTTTGCTCTGAGAGCATTTCAAGAACCTTCTACTGCTATGAACAGTAGTCAGCATGGCTGAGGCCTGCAGTTAGGCATCAACTCAAACTCAAACTCTCCATGTCCAGTGATATATGTAAGTGTTGTCTTCAGCAATAGGAGGTTGCCATTATTCTGTGGCGCACAACAAATTGCCTTGTCCATAGCCTGATATAGTTGCAGTTTCATTGGGGTTACTTTAGCCAATGACACTCATTTTATAAAAGTTGATCTTCCACTGGTCCAATAGTTTACTGAAGATGAATGATACAATAATTCAGAACCTGGTGTTCTCAGGGTTTGAGATCAAAGACTGAGTAGAACCACAGTCCTGATCTACCTGCAATGGGGACCAGACATGCCTAATCTTTACCAAACAAAACAAATAGATTCTCATTTCTGAACATTTTAAGGGGTGGCTCATTTGTATAACAGGAAACATGAGATTTGAAACTCAGAGTGAAGAGGAAACCCCAGAGGCTAGCAGGAAAGGTATACCCACTGCCAACCCCATGAATTATGAAAGGAAGATAGAGAGCTAAGAACCAGCCTTAAGTACTGTACAGCTGTCAGCAAAGGTTGTGTCTCTATGCTCCCTGAGAACAGTAGTGTGTGGTGGTATTTGCAGTGTCCACACTGGTGATCTAGAGGGTCAACCGGTTGTTGGAGGTGTCCTTGGAGATTGTGAGCTGGCTCTTCAGGGTTGGGTTGTACCACTTATCATCATCCCCCCAAATGATAGCAAGCTCCTCGAGACCCTTTCATGGTGCTGGTGTATCTAGCCCACACCCTTACCAGAAGTGCACAGGGAAAATCCAGAGAAAGAGCAGATCAGACTGAGGTCCTGGGATGGACGGAATAGCCCAGGACCAGATTCCTTCAGCATGACCTGTGACAGGACATCTATTTGGGTGAAAAAGAAGAAGACAATGTTGGCACAGCATGAATTATGGGAGTTCATTCAGTAGGAATCCATGGCACTCACATGCAGGCACAATCAGCAGCAGGAATGAGGAACCAAACAGGGCCATGATTGCACACCAGTGAGTGCCCAGACCCAGCTTTGGTTTTTCAACATATGCTTGGGTGGAGCCATGAGAGATTTGCATTCCCTCCCCAGGAGCTGACTCTAAAGGAGGATTTAAATATTGGGTCTTATGGAGATCAGGCTGTGATGATGTACAAAGGATGACTTATGGAATTTCAAGTCTGTTCTCCCAAGAGTCTGGGTAACACTTAAGATCAGGCTTTTCAGTACAAACTTCTGGTGCCTGATGTAAAATGCAGCAAAGTTGAGAGAGACCATCACTCTAACATGAATGGTTCTGATTCTATCACACATACAGGGGTCATTATCCTGCGTATTTGCTTGAAGAATACATGAAGAGCTCAAAGAGTTGATGTTTCTCCTGCCTTCAGGATGCACTGTGACTAGCGCCAGAGGAGGCTTCCTATGTGAGTCCTACCAGTGCATTTTTTTCTCAAAAAATTACAGAGATTGTACACTTCTTATATAGTGAAGGAGCATATGCCATCTGCAGACTGGAGATTATGAATTCTGCAATTACAACGAAGAGAGTGATGTTTTATTGACTTTATTAATCTGTTAATTTCCTGCCTCAAGTATTTGTGATTTTTGTTCATTAAATTGTCACTATCTTCATCTTTTTAACAAATTTAAAAGCAATGAGGAAATCTCCCTGTGGGGACACCAGACCTTGAGCAGAAACCCACTTCCCCTTCGGCCTGGGAGCAGGCAGCTGTGTAATGTTTACTGAAAACAATTCAGTGCTATAAAGCTCTTGATAGGGCTCAGATAAGGGCTCGCTCACTGACATACCATGACTTTCACACCCCCTATGGCTAGATGCCTCTTCCTGTTTCCCTGCTGTGTCTACCCGATTCTGGGGCCGGAGATTAAACCACCAGCCAGGAGGGTGAGAAGTCTGAAAAGAATTGTATGTAGATGGATGACAGAAGTCCTTAAAAAGGGAAGCTCTTTTTTCTTGGGGAGACTTCTCCTGAGACTTCTCTCTCCTAAGCGGACTTGGAATCTCCTCCTAAGCTGACTTGGGAAGCATAAAGTTTTTCTTAAAGCAACCGACCGGTCTCTGTGTCATCTATCCCGACCACCTCGCTACATTCTCGGATGCAGGCCACACAGCAGGTGCGACATCTCCCCTTATGAACAACTCCATGTGAGTGGTCTTCCTTCAGTGCTATTGCTGAGTGGAAGTCTTGGTATTCAGGACTGGGCTCATCAGCATTATCTGGAGGGGGAGAGATGTCCAGGTTCTCAAGAGCAAATGGAGACCTTGTTTGCTTTTCCAGCTCTGCATAAGGAGGTAAATAGTAGAAATATTAGAAGTTTAAATGCCTAGAGCAAATGAAAGAGACAAAAGCAAGCAATGGGGAAAGAATTTAAGATTCATTGTTAATTAATTGTGTATTTCTGATATAATTCAGCCTTATTTTATTTGTTAATTGACTTTTTGCCGCAGTCACATCTTTCTCTTATTAGCTACTCAAGAGGCCATTATAACACAAATATGATAATGTTAGAAGGATTTACAAATTTTTTACATGTTGAATTAAGATATTAAGTGAAAGACATAGGTTTCAAGATTGTAGCTAAGCATTAATTAATGCCAATAACTGGTGTGTGATACCCAGTATTGAAGATCAATGATATATAATTCTAAACACTGTAATTTTTCTGTATCTTTTAAATTGGAATCTTTGCTTGCATTATTAGTCTAGAGAGAACTGTGTTTCAGTTAGAACTCTTGTACACCAAGTCACTAGTTTTAATCATTTTCAAACTAATAAAGTAACCTAGTGTGTCTCTATGAAAGACAGAGAAAAATCTAGAGCCTCCACACTGGGACCCTTATCTTTTGTCCCTCCATCCATCCAGTCCTGTTCCCTGCTCAAAACATGACCTCTATCATGACTGGGTGAGACTCAGCATTAAGAACCTTGAGATTGACTCTCCAGGAGACTAGACTGTACAGCCTAGTTTCCAATTGACAATTCATTCTTTTATGAAAAGTACTGTCTTCTTGATGATTGAGAAGGTTGTTGAATCTTGTAATTTCCTTTTGGTAGCATTGCCAGGAGAGTGACAGAGTCTAGGAACTAAATGAATATCTCCATGTCACACCTTGTGTCCTCCTAGGGTTGAGTTCTAACCACAGTTTGTCCTATTTTGCATTATTAAAAAAGAATCATGTCAATGGATGTTTTCACTGTTTCACAGTTGGTCAAAGTATGGTGAACTCTACGAGCATCCTGATTCAACATCACTTTATTCCCACAGTCCTTTCAAAAATTGACCAAGACCCTATAAGATGATAAAATGACAGACAAAGGGACACATGTAGTAATTATTTCTGAGCAAATTTGCATTCTAATCTTGGCTGTCATCTCAGTCCCGGGGAAGCTTCTTGCTCCACCAGGTTTTCTAACGTACTCAGGATGTGGTTGCAAAACTGTATTTCTTGCCCACTAATAGGCTGCAGAATGCTCAGATTTCAGGCTGCTGAGCTCCATGTATGCTGTGCTGGACGATTTGTCTGCAGTCACTGTGGCCTTGCTCTGAAACTTCAGATTGTAGTAATTAGTACCATATTCAGAATATACGTATCCAATCCACTCCAGGCCCTGTGCTGGCTTCTGCTACACAGTGCATAACACAATCAGTAAATTTGTAGTCAGAAGCCTTACAGGAAAACTTCACTGAGGCCCTTGGTTTTTGAATTCAGGACAAGACTACTGTAACTGGACCTGGGAGTGGACACCTGTGGAGAGAAAAGAAGAGTTTATTTCTTTGTCACCATAGTCCCTGTCTTGCACTCTTGTTTGGAACTGGAAATTCCTTACCTGTAATTACTGACATGAGGAAGAGGATGATCCATCTCCATCAATGGTGAGGATATGTGTGCTCAGTTACTGTGGAGAGGACACGATCATATGTTCTTGCTGTAGACATGCCTGTATTTACTGCCACAGATTCGTGTTATTTGCATATTGATGAGAAGACAATTTATTTAAATAAGGACATAGTTCATTTTGAGGAGGAAATGGAGGACACTTGGGTCAGGCAAAGGATGCTAACATTCAAATCCTAATGCTGTCCTAGATAATGAATTTCGTGTCTCTCAGGTCTGTGCAGATCCTATGGTTGAAACATCAGGACCTAAACTATCAGGAGATTTCATGCCTGAGATTGTCAGACTGATTTAGAGAAGGTGGGTTTGATGATTACGGTGATGATGAGAAATTGCAAAATATAAAATATTTTGAGACATTACACCCTCTTTTCTAATAATAGAATTAATATTTTCCATTCAAGAAGTTTTCATAGAAAAAAATCACTGAATTGATATAAAGGGAACAACTTCAAAATATGTGGATATTGATGTCTATTGCAGCACTATCTATAATAACTTATGAAATAAACTTCATATCTTTCAGCAGATGACTGGATCAAGGAGAGTTACATGTGAGACACAAAGGGAAAATTTCTTATCAAAGAATAAGGAAATTTCATCACCTTTAGCAAAATCAATGTGACCTGAGAAAACTGTACTAAGATCATCTCTGATACACAGATACTATATAAGACACTATGTACATTTTAGATACTGAATAGACACATAGAATTATGTATGCAAATCCCTTACAAATTATACATGAAGCTTTCCAGAAGAATATAGCATAAAACAGGAGTGTCAGGATTAGTAGAAACATAAACCCTAAGCTGAGAGAAGTGATGCATTCAATATTCTCAGATATTCCATAAGATAACAAAGAGGACAGAGGATGTTGATAGTAGAGTCTCATAGGCTCTGGGGATTTTCTTCACTGCTATCAGAGATGTTAAAGCATTTTATCTTATAAATTTTAATATTTTCTGACACATCACAGAGTGGTTTGTTGTTTCCTGATCTGTAGCCAACTTGCACATTGACTTACACACTGACCAATTTATACATTGTTGTGATCATCACTGAATATATGGAAAGATGTTTGAGTGAACTCCTGATTTCATTAAAGATAGCTACACAAAACAGTCATATTTATGCAGGAAACATCTTTATGTTCTAAAACCACTGAAAGATAAGCATGTAAAGATTTGTCCAAACCATGATCCATGATCATAATACTAATGTAGAATCACTGTAAGGTGAACCAAAACTCAGAATGCTGAGTGCCAGAGAGGCACTAAACCCTTTGACTGTTTCAGGATGTAAGAGCTACACTAACACTTGGGAAACTTTTCCAGGGTTTGATCAACATTGAATTGATTTTGATCTATGATTAAATTATGTAACTATTTTTTCTTAGCTGCTCTAAGTATTTTTCATTATTCTGTATGCTTGGTGTCTTGATTATTATGTGGTGAGTGGACTTTTTTGTGGTTCACTCTATTTGTTGTTCTGCAAGCTTCTTATACCTTCATTGGCATGTCTTTCATTAGTTTGGGAAAGTTTTCTTCTATAATTTTGATGAATGTATTTTCTGTCCCTTTGACATGGGTTTCTTTTCCTTCTTTTATACATATTATTCTTAGATTGGGTCTTTTCATCATGTACCATATTTCCTGGATATATTGTGTTAGACATTTGTTGGACTTAAGATTTTAATTTTCAATAAATCTATTCTCCTAGTGTGTCTTCAACACCTGAGATTTCCTCTTACATCACTTGTATACTGTTGGTTCTGCTTGCATCTATAGTATCTGACCATTTCCCCAGTTTTTCAATTTCCAGCATTCCTACAGACTAGGTTTTTTATTGTTTTTATTTCTGCTTTCAACGTGTGCACAGTTTGAATTGTTTCTTACAATTTTTGCTTTGTGTTTTCCTCACTTTCTCGCATTTGTTGGATTATTTGGTTTGTTTTTTCTTCCATTTCTTGCATTTTGTGGTTTGCTTTTTCCATTTCTTTAAGGAATTTCTTTAAGGAAAATGGTCAAATAACATATAAAAGCAAACCTATCAGAATTACACCTGACTTCTCCATGGAAACTCTGAAAGCCAGAATTTCCTGGATAGATATTCTATCAACACTAAGAGACCACAGATGTCAGTGCAGATTACTATACCAGCAAAGATTTCAATCAATATAGATGGAGTAAACAAGGTATTCCATGACAAAACCAGATTTAAACAACACATATCCACTAACCCAGCCCTACAGAAAGTTCTGGAAGGAAAACTCCAATCCAAGGAAGTTAACCACAAGAAAAATTTACAATAGATAATATCACTTTACCAACACCCAAAAGAGGAAAAGGGTAGAAATCCACAGAGAATTCCACCAACAACAACCATTCCAAAACAAACAAGAATGAGCAATCAATGTTCTTCTATATCCCTCAATATTAATGGTCTTACATTGCCCATAAAATGGAACAAGATAACAGAATAGATTCAAAGATAGAATCCATCCTTTTGCTGCATACAAGAAACACACCTCAGCTTCAAAGACAGATGTTACCTCAGAGTCAAGGGTTGGGAAAAGATTTTCCAATTAAATGGACCCAAGTAACAAGCAGAGGTAGCTATCCTAATATCTACCAAATTATATTTTAAACTGAAATCAATCAAAAGAGATGATGGAGGTCATTTCATACTCATGAAAGGAAAAATCCACCAGGATGAAGTATCAATTCTGAACACCTATGCCCCAACACAAAGGCATCCACATTCATTAAAGAAACATTACTAAAACACAAACTGGCACATAAAACATCACACACTTATAATGGGAGACATCAACATCCCACTCTCACCATTAGACAGGACTACCAGACAGAAACTTAACAAAGAAACAACTGGATTTAACAGACATCTACAGAACATTCCATCCTAACACGAAAGAATATAATTTCTTCTCCGTGCCACACGGAACCTTCTCAAAAATTAACCACATAATTGGAAATATATCAAACCTCAATAGGTAAAAAATAATTTGAATAACCCCATGTATCTTATCAGACCGCCATTCTTTAAAGTTAGAATTCAACAATAACACAAATCACAGAAACCCTACAAACTCGTGGAAATTGAATAATGCACAATTGCACCACTCCTGGGACAAAGAAAAAAAAGAAAGTAAAGGCTTCCTAGAAGTCAATGAGTATGAAGACACAACATACACAAACTTGTGGGACACTTTGAAAGCAGTGCTAAAAGGAATGTTCATAACACTAAATGCCCACATGAAGAAAATTGGGAATAGTCACACTAGAAAATTAACAGCACAAATGAAAGCTCTAGAACAAAAAGAATCAAACTTAGCTCAGAGAAGTAGACACCAGGAAATAATCAAAATGAGGGCTGATCTCAATAAAGTAGAAACGAGGAAAACAATACAATGAATCAATGTAACAAAGAGATGGTTCTTTGAGAAAATCAACAAGACAGACAAACATTCATCCAAACTTACCAAACGGCAGAATATGAACATGCAAATTAACAAAATCAGAAATGAAAAGGGGGATATAACAATGGACACTGAGGAAATCCAGACAATCATCAGTTCAAACTTTGAAAACTTGTACTCCACAAATTTCAAAAATTTAAAGGAATGGACAATTTTCTGGATAGATATCACCTGCCAAAATTACACAAGTTCAAATAGACCTATAACCCCTAAGGACATAGAAGCAGTCACCAAATTCTCCCAACTAAGAAAAGCCCAGGTCCAGATGGCCTCAGTACCAAATTCTACCAGAAATTCAAAGATCATCTTATACCAATTCTCTTCAAATTATTCCAATGAATAGAATCAGAAGGGTCTTTGCCAAACTCTTTTTACCAGACTTCAATAACCGTGATGACTACATCACAGAAAGACACAACTAAGAAAGATTACTTCATATCAATATTACTAATGAATACTGATGAAAAATACTCAATAAAATACTGGCTAATCGGATGGATCCAAGAACACATCAGAAAACTCATCCAACATGATCAAGTAGGCTTCATTCCAGGGATGCAGGGATGGTTCACCATATGAAAATGCATTAATGTAATCCACCATATGAACAAGCTGAGAAACAAAAATCACATGATCATCTCACTAGATGGTGAAAAACCCTTTGACAAAATTCAACTTCCCTTCATGATAAAGGTATTGTAGAGATGTGGGATAACAGGAACATACCTAAACATAATAAAAGCAAACCAAATGCCACCATCAAACGAAATGGAGAGAAATTGAAATAAACTCTTCTAAAATCAGGAACAAGATAAGGCTGTCCACTCTCTACAAACCTCTTCGATATTGTATTTGAATTGCTAGCCAGACCAACAAGATAACAAAAGGAGATCAAATGGATACAAATTGGGAAGGAAGATGTCAAACTTTCACTATTTGCAGAAGAAATGAAAGTTTACATAAGTGACCCAAAAAACTCTACTGAGAAGAGCACAGCTGATGAATACCTTCAGCAAAATGGCCAGATACAAGACCAACTCAAGACAATAAGTAGCCCTGAGAGGACCCACCCACACAGGAAAGGTATTAGACCTTCCAGGCCCCAAACACCGGTGATCCAAGCTACAGGTAAGCTTGGGTCTGATCTGAACAGGGGAGAGCTCTTGGACCCCAGACTGAAAGCTGGGAGGCCAGCATGGGACTAATCCATACCCCCTGAGTGTTGAGAGTCAGTGAGGAGGCCTGGGCAACCTATTGGGCCCTGAGCAGTAGATCAGTGTTTATTCCTGGCATACAAACAGACTTTGTGTGTCCATAACACAAAGAGGGATTCTCTCTCAGCCTGGACACTTAAGGGAGTAACTGGACCCTGCCCTCAATGAAATGACAGACTCTAGATATCCCTTATGTGGGGAAGTGGCAATAGGGTGGGAGACTGGGGACATGATGGGGGTGCGGGAGGAGGGAATAGAGAGGGAACTGGAATTGACATGTGAAACAAGTTATTTAAATTTTAAATAATAAAATTTAAAAAAAGAGTTCCCACACTGATGGACATTACAAAATTTAATGAATTTCTTTTGAAACTCTGTGGATCAAAGAAAACAGAGTTGAGTAGAGGTTATGGATGTTGTCTGTGTATGGCCAAGAAACGTCATTCAATCAAGAAGATATATGCTTTGCCTAAGGGAAGCATTAGAGGTGGGGGTAAGATTTTATGAAATCCTAATATTTAGCAAGTGAAGAAGGAACCAGACATTTCTTCACTTAAAGTTAACAATGTTCTGAAGTCCTAGACACTGGTGTTCTTGGGAAGACCAGTGTCCTCACAGAAGGAGGACAGCAATAAAGTATATATGAACTCTCTCATCATGAGAAGTCCCAAGCAGTAATTGCTACTCACCTTGCAATCACCTTAGGCTCAGAAGTCTGAGGTCTTTTGCATGCAGCTTAAGAAGTTGAGTTTCTTCCAATAGAATTGTCTAGCAACTGTCTAAGTAGACATCAGGTAAAGTCTTTCGGCCATGGTAACTGCTGTACTCACTGTGCTTGCAGAATCTATTCAGTTTGGAATTATGAAGATCAAAATTTTTCTACATTATTAATCAGTCTGCACTTTGGATTTGGAGGAAAACAGGAGTGTGTCTTGGAAATAAACTAGTATTTTATGCTTATTTTTAATTTTCATTTTATATCAATTTCTTTATTTTACATCCTGTCCACAGTTTCTCCCTTCCTTCTCTCTCTACTCCCTCCCCCCACTCCTAACTTTTGTTCCTACCCCAATTCACTTGCTCTTCCATTTCTGTTCAGGAAAGGGCAGATATCTCATGAGAATCAACAAAACTTAGCATATCAAGCTTCAGTAAGACTAATCATGTTCCGCATGTATTATGACTGGATGAGGAGACAGCATGGTGAGTATCGTCACAAAGGCCAGTAAAATAGTTTGAAGCAGCCTGTGCTCCCACTGCTAGAAGTTGCACAAGAAGACAAAGCCACACAGCTCTAACAAATATGCAGTGGACCTTATACTTCTGTGCAGGATAACTGGTCCCAGTTCAGACTCTGTGAACCCCTATCATGCTAGTTAAGTTGATTCTGTGAGTATTTTTGCTCTGTCTTTTACCCCTCTGGCTCCTACATTTTTATCCACCTGTTTTCTGAGATGCTCAGCGGGTCTGCATCTGTTTCCACAAGTTGCTTGATGAAGCATTTCTGATATTATTTGACCTAAGCACTAATATATAAGTAGGGGAGAATTTTAATTCAGCATACAGTCACATAGGTTCCAAGAACCATAGAAGTACACTTACACTTATCAAAAGTTATTACTAGGATTGTAACATGCATCAATTCATAGCATTCAGATTTCTCCTGGAAAGGAAATTCTAAAGATCCTGAGGTTCCCCATTAGCTGATCATGGTGCCCTCAGAGAATTTGCTCTCATAGATACACTCTGCAATTTGTTCAGGTAGGACTAGGGAACCTATATGTTCAAAACTGAATACAAACAGCATTTGTCTATTTTGAGAGGCATGATCAATTCCCATAGTCTATTATTTTAAAGAGGATTCCAGAAAAATGTTAAATGGAGAAGGCAAACATATAACAGAAAAAACTGAAATATTTATGTTCCCAGCCTTTATGTGTGCTCAGCAACACCCTGCTAGCTATGGGATGCTGGCAGGGAGGTTTTTTCCCTGGGCTCACACTGAAGATTCATCACCGTGTCCACAGAACAGTAATAGATGTCCATGTCATCATTTCTCAGGTTGTTCATTTGCAGGTAGGCTATGCTTTGGGAATCGTCTCTGGAGTCGGTGAATCTGTCTTTCACTGAATTTGTGTACGAGGTTACATAGTGATAACTTTTACTGCCTATGCTAGCAACCCACTCCAGCCCCTTCCCTGTAGGCTGGCAGATCCAAAACATGGCATGTTCAGTGACGGTGAATCCAGAGGCCACACAGGACAGTTTCAGGGACACCTCAGGCTTCACTTATCTTCCAGCAGACTCAAACAGCTGCATCTCAGAGTGGACACCTGAAATCAGAGAGGATCCTGATCAAGAAACTGTAACAAAAGTCAATTATCTCACCCATGTCTACTCCTACACTCAATATCCCTTGCTATCTACCTTTTAAAAGAGCAACAAATAAAATACAGTGCAGCCCCAAACCCATGTTGATTGTCATGTTTTCAATGTTCGTCACTGAATGGGAAGACAGGGCTAGAGTCCTCTGCCTGACCTGCAGGGTCAGGGCAGAGCTGGTTTTCAAGAGCAGAAGAAGGACATATTTGCATATCTTCCTGCTACATCTTATTCTCTGGTGTGTGTCAGCCTTAGAGGCAGCAGGTAATTGTGCAAATATCTGAAGGACAAGAAAGTAGTGAGGACCAAGATTTCACTAAAATATTATTCATTATTTGTTTATGAAAATCTACAGCATCCTTAATTTACTGTTTTCTATTTTACTTGCATTCTTATTACTTATCTTTCCAGTTCCTATTCAATAAGTTGATAGAAATTTAAAAACTACTAATTGATATTTCAAGGAGAACTAAGATAATGAGAATGAATAGTGAAACATCCACTAAATTTCTCTAGTGAATCTTGGCTTGGGACAGGATGTGGGAAAATTTAACATGCACAAGGACCATAGTTTAATCATCATTATAGAATACATACTTATGTATATGAAATAAATATCCATATTAAATAAACATTAATAATAAAGAGGTTATTCCTTGATAAATACTAAAAAACATCACAAACTGCTTTTAAACACATGCTACATATTTGTGTTTGGGATGCTTTAATTAACACATTTGCAGTTGTGCCATTAGTTTTCCTCAAACTAAATATAGGTTCCTTGTCTGTGGTTACAATAGGAAGGAGAAGGGTCAATTACCTGATCTTTGTTGCCTTAGTTTTAATGTTTTCCTGTCTCTCCAATCCCCCTGGGGATGTAGAATTTTCTTAGTGGTTGTGGGAGGACATTTGGAATACTCATAGTTAGAAAGCATAGTTGGGAAATAATGCTTAATTGATTAATTAGCTGAATTAGTAGAGAAACTTTGTTATGACTGAAAATTATTTTAGACTGTGCTTTTTATGTTTCTATGGCACTTGCAGGAATGTGACTTCACTTAAAGCAACTAAATGCAGTGAGATGATGATGTGAAGAGACATCTGTTTTGAGCCATTTGATGAACAAATCTTTTTCCTGACAGGTTTCACATATATACAGTTATATGTGGGTCAGCAGAAGGAAGAAACCTCAAATGGATGTGGTGACCTCCCTTGCTGTTCTGTCTTTTTATCTGTTTCACACACTCAATTACAATGCTAGTATCAACAGCAACAAGAAAATTAAAGTACCTCCCCTTGATCGATCAGACCACCGTGGATAAAAGTTTGGTATCAACAACAACAGAAAAAAACAGAAAGACTACAAACTCATGGAAACTAACTGTTTCCTCCTTAATGACTACTGCGTCAAGGAAGAAAGAAAGAAAGAAAGAAAGAAAAACAAAGAGAGAAAGAAAGGAAGAAAGAAAGGAGAGACCTCTTAGCATTCAACTACAGTGAATGAACAACATATCAAAACTTATGGGACACTACTATGAAAGGAGTAATAAGAACTACTTTCCTGAAAAAAGAAATTAGACAATTCTCATACAACAGACTTAACAGTACACCTGAAAGCTCTAGAAAAAAGGAGGTTTAGGTAGCAGGAAATATCCAAATAAAACTAGCAATGGGGCATACAGAACCTGAACAGTCCATCACCTGTAACCAGGTTAAGACTTTCAGTGGTCAGACTGGACACCAATCCACCCACAAGATCTCAACCTAAAATTTTTCCTGCAACAAGATGTGCTAGCATATAGGTGGCACAGATATTGAGGGAGTGGTCAAACCATGACTGATCCAGTTAGAGACCCATGCCAAGAGAAGGAGCCCACCCCTGAGACTGCATGAAGTGCCAGGACCCAGAGGTTGGACAGTTGAAAGACCTAGGATAAGATCTAAAATATGACGGAAAAAATCATTGAAATGATTCCTAATGATCTGCTATACTCTTAGATTGGTGCCTAGCCCATCTGTCATCAGAGAGACTTCATCCAGAAGCTGATGGAAACATATAAAGAGACCAAAAGCCAAACATTAGACGAACTCGGGAATTCTGAAGAAGGGGAGGAGGAGTTTATAGGCAATAGAAGGGGCAAGACCACCATAAGAAACCCCAACAAATCACCCAGCCCACAGAGACTTCACTAACAACCACAGAGCTTGCACAGGACTGACAAACGGCCTCTGCAAATAAGTGCCTGATGGGTAATATGGTTTTCTTATGGGACTCCTAAAAGTGGGAGCAGGGGCTGTCTCTGCATGGTCCGATGACTTTGGGGGCCGTTTTCCTCTAAGTTGCATTTCAATTTGACATGTCATGTTTGACTGATATCCACTGGAGGACTGCACTCCACTGAAGAGGATTGGAGGAGCAGATGGGGAGTCAAGGGAAAATGTGGAGGAATTTGGATTAGACGACAGAGGTGGAACAGAAAATTGCTAAATAAATTAATATACATGCATATATATATGTATATTCATTTATGTCTAAGTCCATATTGAAAAACTGATGCTGAAACATTAAGTAGTCATATATCTTTAGAGGACATAGATTCCATATGGCAAAACAAATCAAAGCAGGATCACTGTGAGTGATCAAAAGTGGATTATGGAGTAAGGGAAACCTAAATTATGATGCTGTTTTTAAAAGAAAATGTTTGGAAATAAGCAAATGTTCATAGACCCATACTTTAATATTTCAGAGTTTCTCTTGTTGAGGGAAAAATTTTGTGTTCAGATTTTGGTGTGTTTTAATGAATCTGATGGTATAGCAATGTTATCAAAAATAATGGATTTAAGAAAATTCTATGAAAAAATTAGTGAGACGTAGGTAAACTGATCATGTAGTTATTAATATTGTCTCACAGCTTATTCTTATCAAGCTCTATGGTTATGTAAGATATACACCTGCAGAAACATGAGTTTAAAGAACGTGAATGAGATTTCCATTTTATATTAATTTCTAAGTCTTTGAACAGATGTACCTGCTTGGATGTATAGTGCTGCACACAGAAGACCTGAGTTATTAATCGAACACCACTGTTAAGGACACATGATAACTCCCTATGAGGTCAAGGTCCAAGAGTTGCCACAGGTGATGAGAACCTTAGTTGCCCACAACAAATCCATAGATAAATCTTGTTTGCAAGATAGAATTTTAAAACTGAATAGATTGTAAGAGCCAGAAGAGGGGGATGACTCCAAGGAAACAGTGTCTTCTTCCACAACAGGATTGATTGATGCATAGTTTACAGAGACTGTGAAAGCCTCCACAGTGCCCATGCCAAGTCAAGTCAGATGGGTTCCCAGTGTTGATGTATGGATATGGACACAGGCAGTCATCCCTAACCAGGAAGTTTCTAAAACTGACCCTTGCTTGCAAAGGAAAATCTATTGTTCTTCAGTCTCTTTGGGCACATTAACCCATTTAAGGGTGGGCACAAGTGCAACAGTTGATAATTAATAGAAATTTAACTTTATGATACTTTTTAATGACATATTCACTCATAACACATTGTTTGTGCATTTCCTTTACATCTTACTGAACTTTTGCCTGTATCTCGTGGTTGCATAGTTGTGTATTTTTATGGGTTTTGTGTGTGTGTGGCATCCTTATTTTCCTAGTTTTTTAATGCCTGATGTTTTGACCTTTCTCGCTTTTTGACTCCCTTGCTTTATACAAATAGAAAGAAATGGTGGGATGTTCACTGAATGGGGAAACAGGAAGAATCTAGAAGGAGTTGGAAAAGGACTATCAATGACCAGAATAACTTGTGTTAATTTTCTTCAGTAGCATCATAAAGTATATCAAAACTGATTAAAATATACAAGAGTACATAAACCTGTGAAGTGGTTAACAAATAATCTACATTCAATTGGTGTAATGAGAATCTTTTTCCTTGAGAGGAGCCTTCCCGCCAGCCTGGTTCTAGAGCCGCATCAGTCCCAAATAAACACACAGGAGGCTATATTAATTATGATGCTGTTGGCCTTTGCTTGTTTCTTACTGGCTAGCTCTGACTTAAGTAATTACCCCATAATTGTTAATCTAAATATTTCTCTTACCGGAGAATAGTTCCGGGCTTCCTACCCCATGGCGGTTACATCTCGAATCTTGTGTTTCTCTTACCCAGAGTCCTTCTGGACTCCTAGTCCTTCCTATCTAGATTCCCTATTGGCCAGACAGTGCTTTATTGACAAATGCACAGGACTTCCCCAACATCAATTGGAGAATGGAAGCATGGCACATCAATCACAACAGGTGCAGATCAACTAGTAGACTCAAGAAAGGAAAACACAGAGAATACAGATTACCCTCCATTTCAACTTCATTTTTCTACTGGGGATTCTTGGCTGCATTGCACCTCCTGCTGTTTAGGAACTCCCATGCAGGTGGGTTTATCATTGCTTACACTGATAATATGCTTCCAGGAATGAGAAAATCCAATTAACTCTGTATAACTTGGTTTTCATGTCAGTATAAATATATGAGTTCTTGCTACAAATATTAAAGCAAAACTATATGTTGTGGGGCATCAGCTGACTCCTGTCTGTTTTGCTCTAATTTCAATATCATGAGTAAGATTCACTGAAGGTTCCTAGAGGGAAGCAGATGGAGCCAGTCAGTTGAAGGGCTTCTCTCCTATCTACATCACAGTCTCTGAATGTAATGGTCTTGGCAATGAAATCCATACAGGCTGTTGGAATGTCATCAGTGCACAACTTTCTTATTAATTAATTAATTTATTTAATTTTGGCTTTTCGAGACAGGGTTTCACTGTAGTTCTGAAGGCTGTCCTGGAGCTAGCTCTTGTAAACCAGGTTGGTATAGAGCTCACAGAGATCTTCCAACCTTTGGCTCGTGAGTGCTGGGATTAAAGGTGTGCACCGCCATTGCCCGGCCAAGTGCACAACTTTCTTACCAACTTCAGCTGCCATTTATTTCTTAGGTACTGGTGGATCTACAGTTCTTCCTTCTCATTTGGAGAAACCACAATTATAAATTTGTCTCTGGGCTGACACACATTGCCCAAACTATGGCTTTTCCTTTTTTCTTCATTGTCTTTGGTCACATTGAGTAGATATTTCAAGGATAAACGAGGAGTTGTGCCTCAATTTTTTTCCAGATTCATGAAACCCAGTTTTTTGGTGTTGTTGCATCTAACTATAGCAGTGACCATTGATGATGAGCTTAATTAATATACAGTGTCTACAAGTACTCTACCAGAGCAAAATTCAAACACTCTGTAGGACAAAGGTGACCACCAGGTATCCAATGCCCTCTGGCTATTGATGGTGCATCAGTACAGGTCCATGTTCTATAAAGACTTGAGAATGTGGGGCAGGTAACTGACACTTGGAAATAAGTAAATATGCTCTAAGAATCTAACACATTGTACATGTAAATGCACTGATTTGGTTAATTATTTTGTGAAAAATAATGTAATAATTTTGTGACAAACTTACAGGACTTATACTTGTGTGGCAATGCGTTTTGATATGCATATCACATTCTAAGAGACTGGAACTTCAGCTAAACAACACAGAGTTAATGATACCCCTGATGTCATGTAAACTTTCAGACTATGAAAATAATTTTGTTTACCAAGATTTTGTTAGTTGGACTTTACTGGTCAAATTCATATTTCAGATTTTTTAAAAGCTACACCAACAAATGTCTCAGTCTCATGGGATCCGGAGATATTTTTACCATAATGCATCATCACAATTTTCAATTTTACTGTTTTATTAATGAAGAAACGTGTCAAAAGAGGTAGTCACTGGTGAACAGATTGTCAAGGTATGGAGTACACTGATGCATCTTAAATCAGTATCAACTCATGTAAGAAACTGGTAGGAATGTGTAAAATGACAAAGGGACACTCAGAGTGAATATTTCTGAGTAAACACCCAGGATTATCTTCTCTGTCATCTCAGTCCCAGGGCAGCTTCCTGCTCCTCCATGGTTTCTGTCACACTCAGGATTTGGTTGCAACACTGTCTGTCTTGCACAGCAATACATGGCAGAGTCCTCAGATGTCAGCCTGCTGAGCTCCATGTAGGCTGTGCTGGAAGATGTGTCTGCAGTCAGTGTGGCCTTGACCTGGACCTTCTGATTGTAGCTATTTCTACCACTTCCACCATAAATCCATCCAATCCACTCCAGGCATTCTCCAGGCTTCTGCTTCACCCAGGAAATATAGTAAGCTGTGAAAGTATAGCCTGAAGTCTTGCAGGACAGCTTCACAGAGGCCCCAGGTTTCCCCAGTTCAGGATCAGACTGCTGCAGCTGGACCTGGGAATGGACACCTGTGGAGAGAAATGCAGAGTGGATGTCACTGTCACCTTAGTCCCTGCCTCATCCTCATGTTTGGAATTGGAATTACCTAACCTGTAATTACTGATACCAGGAAGCGAATAATGCATCTCCATCACATGGAGAGGACCTGTGGACTCAGTGACTGTACAAGGACACTGAACATATGTTGTTGGTGATGTAGACATCCCTGTATTTACAACCATAGACTCACATGATTTGTGAATTTCTTTAAATACAGACCTAGTACAACTGAAGAAGAAGGTGGTTGAGAACTCTTGACTCAGGCAAAATATGGTGATGTCCAAATCCTAATCCTGTATGAGCAATTGGATCATTACCTTTTCCTCAGGTCTGTGGAGATCCTGGGGGTGTAACATCAGGACTAGTATGGCATCTCTCTGTGATCTCTCTCTTCCTAACTTTCCCAGAATTCTCCTAGATGCCTAGTCCCATCTGTCTTCCTTTCTCTATTGGCCAAAGAGTGTCTTATTCATCAACAAATAAGAGAAACATATATCCAGAGGGACATTCTCCACTGGATATCAACTTTGGGTGAAGGAGACAAAGGGTCAGAGATGCAAGATTCACTGATGCCTGAATGTAGGGAAGGCAGGCAACAGACTCTTCTGAAGAAAGAACTTCATTTCTAAGCAGGAACACTGATGTTGTGTTTCAGACTCCTTGTTCATGGAGGACATAAACTGTGGTATTCTGTCTTAATTCTGTGATATGAACCACAGTGGATATAACTATTTTCCCGAAATTTTTCAGAGGTACTTGATTTATTTCTGGTTCCAAGGGGAAAATGAAGATAAGTGTGGATGATGCAGTATAAAAATTAAAATGCAGGAATATAATCCAACAACCTTAATAAATGTAGACTAACTCTTATTCCCCAATAAGGGTTTAAAAATTAGAAAATATTATTGTAAAGTTGTATTAGAGTACATTAATGCCCTTATAACATTTCTCTGAACTACTTCCTTACATTCAAAATTCAAGAGTTCAGCTTGAGAGTCTATTTAATATGTTTCCAATCAGTACTGTAGGCATGTCTTGGTCTTCCTGTTCATCACTGTGAAATGCTAGGTGAAAAGCACTATAGAGAGAACAGGTGTTAGATAAACTGTAACTACAAACTCATACTTCAAAATTCTCAAGCACTTGGATTGAAAATGATGGTACTGTTAGATGATTCTTGTGAGGAGAGCATGGTATATTTTGATGATGTGAGTAACTGGATTCAAGACATGCATGGAGTAGAACAGCAACCAAACATGCATTTAGTTTATGTGTAAAGTCTGATACCAGAAGTTCACCTCTTCTCCTTATAGAGAAAGTCTCATCCCTACAATTCAGGGTACTGGATGGTTTTATCTGGACATTTCACAATCTCTGTCTGTAAAGCTGCATTTCATACTTCAGTCCATGGGATTCTGATGACTATCATAGGTAGAAATTGACAAGAGTGCTTGCCTAATTAAATACAATGGAGACATTCTTCTCTTAAAATTCACAAAATTCTCAGACCTCTGAGAATATAAATAGATACTCTTAGCTTAACTCGTTAATTAATGCAATATTAAGATTACAGAATGTGCACATCTGGTGCAATGAATATGAAAGTAACAAGAGTTTTCCTTGACTACATCACACATGGATTTCTAGCTTTTTGCCCTTTCTCCCTCTTTCACTCCAGAACCTGTATGGACAGAGCTCATCCATCCCAGTGAGAATCCAGTCACCACATCCTTGTTCATTAAAGTGAACTATGCTTCAAGGGTTCAGTGGTCATCTGAACCTCCTCTTGGTTAAACACATTTGTGATGCATAGGATTTGTTTTGACTATCTTAGGACAGAACTTTGGATTCTGCTGTCCATTCCACAGCAGTGATCAGCAGAAATGTGCACACCTCTTGCATTAATTGGGACACGTTTCCCAAAATGTTGCTCAGGGTTCTCAAACTCAAAAACCATTCTCCTTTCCGGATAATTATTTCATGAACTATTGTCCTATCCAGCAGCTGTGTGAATCCATTCTAGAGTTTGTTGACCTCATTAAGGATTTTATTTAACAAATAACCTCTCCCATGTTCTGGCATGGAGATCTCAGGTGTCAACTATACCATGGTCTCTGAATGTACTGAGACTGTCAATGAAATGCCCAGAGTTTCTTGAAATCTCCTGAGTGCACAGCATTGTTACCTGCTTCTACTGCCCTGTACTTCTTAGAGATTGAAGGATCCACAGTGCCACCTGCTGCTTCTGAGAACAGGTTTGTATACGTTCTTATACACAGACCCTCACTATGACTCTTATTCATCTTCTTGGTAATGTGCCAGGTGATGCTGAGCAGAGATTTCAAGGATGGATTATGAGCTGTGCCTCAGAGTCTTTCTTCATGAACTTAGTCCTTTCTCTAGGGACTGTTAGATGTAGCTTTAGCAGTGAACACTTGTGATGAAGGGAGTAACCAGAGAAGCACACATGATGAAAAGGACCCACAATTGCTTTATAAAACAATTTCCTAACCTCCCTCTGTACTTATGACAGAAAACTGACAAAACCTGGAATATGAATAAATGTGGTACATGCAGATCTGTTCCCAACTCCCAAAAGTATTTTCAAATTTGAGTAGTGACAAGAATTTAGGGAAATTTGGACTATGTTTTAGTCTGTCGGCTAATTGATCATCTGTGTCATGGGTTGGCTGTACATTCCTATGTAAAGACTTACAAGGGTTTGTTCCTTCCTTTTTTGTCAATCTGGTTATATTCTCTCTGGATGTAATTTCTCCAAGCTCAGCATCCTCCTAGTCATGTAAACTCATGGCTACTGATTTTCAGACTTTGTATAAGCTTAGTGAATGACAGCTGTGGGCTGAGTAATCCACCACCAGCTCCAAAGACTTAGTGGAACAAGTACCACTGTATGTGTAAGTCATGTGTTTGTCCATATGCATGCACCTGTGTGACTTGTAGGTACACATAATAACCAATAAAATATGATGCATGCTAAGGTTTAGATGGATTTGTTTTGATATAAACAGTGTAACCACGAGTCAAATGCATTTTGATCATATACTATTTCTCCTGCAATGAAAATTTTCAGTGTCTCATGGTACTACTCAATATTCCATTTCTGTATGTGAGTGCTTTGAATACCCCCATGTTCTCATGGCTTGTTACAAAGAAGGGTTGTTGAAGTCAAGCTCACGTGTACAATATATGTTGCACATTGTATATGCTTTTGTGTGCATGACATTTCTTCCCATCATGCTGAAATGGGCTCCTGCTGTTTATACTAACTAAAGAGAGATGAGCATTCATGATACAGACTGGACAGGAAAAGGACTCACAGAACAGGTGTACAGTAGATTAGGAACATTGATATAAATGAGTAACTATTGATGCATCAGAGACCCTGAGTGACTCTAAGAAGTTGAATTTTTTATTTTAGTACTGAAGCAGGCCTGTGTTTCCAAGAATGGATAATGAGACACAGCTCTACTTAGAGAAAGTGAAGATGGACCAACTGTAGGAAGTGCCCAAATGTTAGATACCTGCCCTGAAAATGACATCAGAATTACAGCAGATATATTGGGCATGAAGACAGTCTTGATGATGTCATGTAGGACAACTGGAAATGACACTAGTATTATATGAGAGATATGGGCAATGAATCATTTTTTCATGATGTAATTAATATAGGATAACAACCAATAAGCTGAAGAAACTGAAATATCATCTTTGCTGTAAGAAACAAAGACCTGCCTGACTGTGTCTATGTTTGACTAACTTTGGAAAGGACCATATATCTCTGAGGACTCTGCACATATTCTGAGAAAACAAATGAGTAGTGAAACATACAGAGATTTCCTTATAACCTACCTCATTATTTTCAGTGCAGGAAGACAGAAATTATCAATAGTGCAGTCAGAAACTGACCAGAAATTGTTGGTAACACTCCAAACAGGTTGTTTGTGCACATGGCAGATACATAAATTAACATATTATGTCTATCCACTCTACCATAATTTGTCAAAGAACAATCAATACATGACTGTCAAAGGGGGGATTCTAAATTTTCTTTAGTGAAAAATTAGTTTTTAAGAATTACATTGTAGTCATAATTTACCTTTTCCCCCAGTAATACTAGATCCCATCACAAGAAAATACCACAAGAAAAATCTGTCTCTGTCTCTCTCTCTCTCTCTGTCTGTCTCTCTGTCTCTGTCTCTGTCTTTCTCTCTCTCTCTCTCTCTCTCTCTCTCTCTCTCTCACACACACACACACACACATATGCAAACACACACTAGCACCCAAAATAAAATCAGAAATGAAAATATACAAACAAAAGACTAGAAAGACAAAAATCCCTAGTTATCTGCAACAAAAATCATACGAAAATATAATTTTGCTTGTTTTTTGTTTTGCTCTTAGGCATAAGACCTGCTGCTGTGAGGTGTGTTTAATACAGTCAGTGACATTCTTCTGAAGTGCATTATTTTTTCCTTTGCATGTAAGTACCAATTGCAGACAGTTTCTTGTTTAGGATTGAGTGTCCATGTCCAGTTCCCCCTCTCAGCATTAAAATCCCAATGTGTCTTTAACCTGTGCACCTGAGTTCATGTGTGCACCAGTCTTACTGTGTCTGAAAGAGACTGTATCCTTGGACTCATTCAACACCTGTGGGTCTTAAATCTTTCTTTCTCTTCTCCTGCGTCTGTCCCTGAGTCCTGAGGAGAAACTTTGCTTATGACAACACATTTATGATTGAGTGCACATGTATCTTTCATCCTCTATAATTTGCCCATTTGATAGTCACAAAAGTAGAAACCAAAATTTATGTAAATACATACACACGTACATACATACATACATACATACATACATACATACATCCTATAGGAGGAAAAAAAAGTCCTGACGAACATTATGAGACAAATAATATACAAAAATATCACTGAGTTCATTTTCTTTTGGCCATGTACTTATAGGCATGAGGCCTGGCCAACCTATGGGGCCCTGGGCAGTAGTTCATTGTTTATCCCTGGCATACTAATGGACTTCATATGTCCATAACACAAAGAGGTATGCTCTTTCAGCCTGGAATCATAGGGGAGTCCCTAGACCCTGCCATGAGTGAAACGACAGACTCTAGATATCTCCTATGTGGAAGGAAGTGGGAATAGTGTGGGAAGCTGGGGGGATGGTGGAAGGGTGCAGGAGGAGGGGAGGGAAAGGGAACTAGGATTGACATGTGAAGCAAGCTATTTAAAATTAAAGTAATAAAAAATAAAAATTAAAAAAGAGACTTTCCTTAAGAGTAGTTTATATACCCAGTGAGACACCATCAGAAAATATTTTGTCTTTGTAAAGAATTTATCAATTGAAGAGAGCTTCTGTCCACTTCCCCTGTGAGCATCACAACTCCGTCTGGTTTATACTTGTGAAGACCCTGTGATGCTGTCATAGACTCTCAGCTGTTAGTATGTGGGAATCTGTACTGGCCTGTCTTTAGGGAACTGAGAGAAAATGCTCTCAGCTGCAGCCACTAAGAGCACTATCTGTGTATATTCACTATGTTCCCTTATAAAGTGGCCCTGCCCACCTCCAATCATTATCTCTCTCTTTCTCTATCTCCCTCTCTCTATCTTTTCCCCTCCTTACCTATCTCTCCCTCCTTTCTTTCTCTAGCCCTCTTTCTTTTCTCCTATATCCTGCTGCTCCTGTCTCGGGAGCTGGTCTCCACAATTCTATTCCCCCTTTCTCTTATAACAAAAACTCCTTGATCCCTGTGGCATGGTATCTTTCCCTCAAGGGCCTCTCTTCTTAAATTACAACATCAGGAAGTACATATATTAATCAATCCTGTTGTATCTGGGAAGCTTTGCCTCCTTGCTGTCCTCCAATCCCTATGGAATTTATAATCCATGAGCATCCTCTTTTGAGGTTTCCCTAAGCTCAGTGGAGACAGATTTGAAGGCAACATTACATTGAATATTCCAATGTCTCTCACTTTTGGCACATTCTCCAGCTTGTCTCTGCATTCCCGAGTATTGGAGGAGATTCTCTAATAATGGCTGACTGAGACACTGTTCAATGAATATAGCAGAATTCCTTGGAATTGTTTTATTGATAGTTCATTCAGGATAACAGGAATGTTTTCCCAAGTTCCACCTACCTAATATTAGGTTCTTGGCCAATACAGTGTCATAATTGATTCCATCACAGAACCATAACATTACATTCCTTAACCATAATCTGATATTGGTTGAGTCATTCCACATGTTTTTGATACTATTGTGTCAAACTATATTGTATGCATTTCATGACTGGAGATTTCTCCAGTCTATTCTTAGGTTCTTGCCCAACATAGTGTTATGATTCATTCTGTTACATGAAGTGAAGCTTAAATCTAATATGAGATTGGGTGATTCATTCCTCAAGCTTTTGGACACGATTTTATCATACTGTCTTGTAGGCATGTCATGACTATGGATCTAAGGGTTTACAGTGATTGTATCATATTTTCTTCACCTATTTTCTACTGACAGACATCTATGATGCTTCTAATTCTGGTTATTATGAATAGAACAGCAATGACCATGGCTGACACTGTGTCTCTAGTCAGATGTAGAGAGCCCTTAGGATGTAAGCACAAGAGTGGTGTTTTTGGATGGTGGGATAGATCACCTCCCAGCCTCCTGTGGAATAAGCCACACTGATTACCAAGTGTCTGTACACAGCAGGAAACTTTGCAGTGTGAGGGGTTTTGGCTTCAAAGTGATTTCTCCAGAAGACACCAGGTAAGTTCTGAAGTCAAATTTTTATAGCCACTAAAAGATGCCTTCCTGGTACATCAGAAAATCTCATTCAGTCAGGGTCCATGAGGGCAGAATCTCATACTTTCTGCTCAGTCCCTGCTCCTCAGTTGGAGGAAGAGAGGAGAGTGTTTTATACAGTGATTGCTGTGTCAAGTAGTATTTTAAATTCAGCATGGGTTTGCAAAAATCTCTAACATAGAATTGGCCTAGGGGATCCATGCCTTCCACAATGAATTCAGCATAGATTTCACCCATGTTAAGCACATTGTTTTCATACTGGTCATGGAGGATATACACTGCAGGGACATGAAAATTTAATATTCTGTGATATGAGACATCACATTCCATCAAACACTTGAGACTACCAAGTACCATTTGTCTCCATGTTGGTTGTAACTCACCAATTTGTTGAAAATCAGAGACTCAATATCATGAGGATGACCAGCAGGTTACCAAAGACTTGATGCTGTATCATGTAGATCCATGTTATCTAAAGACTTGATACTGAAGAGTTGGGTACTTGGACAGGGAAGGCAATAAATGTGGCACCAAAACTACAGGGACTAAGGTATAATTGAGAATCTACCTCAATTTCCAAATATATATGTATATGTATATATATATATATATATATATATATATATAATGTGCTGATAAATGTGATCTTGAAAGTAATGCATTTGTCCAACTTACAAAAATCATACTAACAAGGCAGTGCATTCTGATATAAATATGTCTTTCATTTTATGATATGGGAACTTTTGCTGGACCACATGGCCAAAAAACCACATTGAGGCCACTGTGAAATGAGCTTTTATTTGTCAGATGTTGGTGATTTGGATTGTACAGGTCAAATGTACATTATACTTTATTCTCAGTTCTTGCTGCAAAATGTCCCATCACTCAAGATATAAATGTATTTTTATCATAATTCATCATCACAGTTTTTTCCTTTTTATTGTTTTATTAAAGAACTGTGCCAATTCAGGCAGTCACTGACCTAATGATATGGTGTCCTCTAGAGGCATCCTAAGTCAAAACCACTTTTTACTCACATGTCTTTTGCAAAGTTGAATTAAGCAATATAGGTCTTTGAGGAGGAGGCAAAGAAGGGAACTCTAGAATGATTATTTCTGAGCAAGTCTCCAGACTGATCTTCTCTGTCATCTCCATTCTTGTGAATGTTCCTGCTCCTCCAGGGTTTCTGACACACTAAGGATGTGGTTGCAACACTGTGTTTCTTGCACAGAAATAGATGGCAGAGTCCTCAGATGGCAGGCTGCTGAGCTCCATGTACGCCATGCTGGAAGATATGTCTATTCAGTGTGGCCTTGCCCTGGAACTTCTGTGCATATTTAGTATTACCACTTGTAGTACCAATCCATCCAATCCACTCCAGGCCCTGTCCAGGCCTCTGTCTCACCCAGTTCATATTGTATCTAGTGAAGGTGTAGCCTGAAGCCTTGCATGACAATTTCACTGAGGATCTAGGTTTCCCAAGCTCAGGCCCAGACTGCTGCAGCTGGACCTGTGATTGGACACTTGTAGAGAAAAATACAGAGTAGGGGTCATTGTCACATAACACCCAGTTTCTTCTCCAGGTTTGGAACTTGGAGCCCCTTACCTGTAATTATTGACACAAGGAAGAGGACGATACAGCTCCATCCCATGGTGAGGACCTGTTTGTTAAGTAACTGTGGAGAGGACACTGATAATATGTTGGGGGTGATGAGAACTTCTCTGTATTTACCACCTTAGACTCAGTTTATTTGCATATTCATGAGAATGCTACTTTTTAAATAAGGACATGGTCCTACTGGAGAAGAAATTAGAGGAAGCCTGGATCAGACAGCAGTATGCTGAGTTACCAGCCCTAAATCTCTCTAAGGATATGCATAGTAATCTTCTTCCCTGGGTCCTCAGCAGATGATGAGGAACAAACATCAGGACCTAAGTCTCAATAGATATCAGATCTGATACAGTGGCTCCACTTGGAACAAGGTTATCAGACTGATTTACAGGTGGCTGTGATTATGACAGTGATGGGAAATTTAAAATCTGCTTAGTTTGAAATTTCCAACATCCTTTCTGATATATAGAGTTAATATTTGCCTTTCCACCAAACTATATACTACAAAACTCCCTCAAATGAACCAAAGCAAATATACCTTGGAAATATTTGCACAACAGTGCTTACTGCAGCAATGTCAAAATAACTAAATTATGTATCTGTCAACAGAGGAACTCATCAAGAAGACATGTTTATATAAACAACACAACAGAAATTTTTCATCTATAAGGAATTTGGAAATTACATATCCACTAACCCAGCCCTACAGAAAATTTTAGAAGGAAAACTCCAACCCAAGGAAGCTAATTGCAACCAGAAAAAGATAGGCACTAGAGAATCCCTCTCTACCAACAGCCAAAAGAACAAAGGGGTGAAATTCCACATATAATTCCACCACCAACAACCATTGCAAATCGAAGAAGGATGAGCAATCAATGGTCATTAATATCCCTCAATATTAATGGCCTTAACTCACCCATAAAAAGACACAGACTAGCAGAATGGATTCGAAGACAGAACCCTTCCTTCTGCTGCATACAAGAAGCACACCTCACCCTCAAAGACAGACATTACCTGAGAGTTAAAGGCTGGGAAAAATTTTTCAATCAAATGGACGCAAGAAACAAGCAGGGGTAGCAATCCTAATATCTAACAAACTAGACTTTAAAATAAAATCAATCAAAAGAGATGAAAGAGGTCATTACATACTCATCACAGGTGAAACCCACCAAGATGAAGTGTCTAACCTGAACATCTATGCCCCGAATACAAAGGCATCCACATTCTTAAACATTATCAGAACTTAAATCTCACCTAAAGCCCCACACAGTTATACTGGGAGATTTCAACACACCACTCTCACCACTGGACAGAAATACCAGACAGAAACTCAACAAAGAAGCAAAGGGTCTAATAGAAGTAATGACCCAACTGGGATTAACAGATATCTATAGAACATTTCATCCACATAAAAAAGAATATACCTTATTCTCAGCACCACATGGAACCTTCTCAAAAATCGACCACATACTTGACAACTTATCAAACCTAAGCAGCTACAAAAAATTGGAATAACTCCATGCATCTTATCAGACCACCATATTTTAAAATTAGAATTCAACAACACAAATTGCAGAGAACCTACAAACTCATAGAAATTGAATAATGCTCACTTGCACCATCCCTGGTTCAAAGAGGAAATAAAATAGAAATTAAAGACTTCCTCGAATTCAATGAAAATGAAGACACAACATAACCAAACCTATGGGACACTTTGAAAGCAGTGCTACAGGGGAAGTTCATAGCACTAAGTGCCCACATGAAGAAACTGGAGAATAGTTATACTAGAGAATTAACAGCACAGCTGAAAGCTCTAGAACACAAAGAAGCAAACTCTCCCAGGAGGAGTAGATGCCAGGAAATAATCAAATTGAGGGCTGAAATCAATAAAGTAAAAACTAGGAAAACAATACAAAGAATCAATGCAACGAAGAGTTGGCTCTTTGAGAAAATCAACAAGATAGACAAACCTTTGTCCAAACTTACCAAACAGCAGAGAGTGAACATGCAAATTAACAAAATCAGAAATGAAAAGGGGGACATAACAACAGACTCTGAGGAAATCCAGAGAATCATTACGTCATACTTTGAAAACCTGTACTCCACAAAATTCGAAAATTTAAAGGAAATGGATGACTTCCTGGATAGCTATCACTTGTCAAAACTAAATCAAGAACAGATAAGCAATTTAAATAGACTTATAAACCCTATGGAAATAGAAGCACTCATCAAAAGTCTCCCAACCAAAAAAAGTCCAGTTCCAGATGGTCTCAGTGCAGAATTCTACCAGAAATTCAAAGAACAACGTATACCAATTCGTCTCAAGGTATTCCACACAATAGAAGCAGAAGGGTCTTTGCCAAACTCTTTCTATGAGGCTTCAATAACCTTGATCCCCAAGCCACACAAAGATACAACTAAGAAAGAGAACTTCAGACCAGTATCCCTCATGAACATTGATGCAAAAATACTCAATAAAATACTGGCAAATCGGATCCAAGAACACATCAAAATAATCATTCACCACGATCAAGTAGGTTTCATCCCAGGGATGCAGGGATGGTTCAACATATGAAAATCCATCAATGTAATCCACCATATAAACAAGCTGAAAAACAAAAATCACATGATCATCTCACTAGATGCTGAAAAAGCCTTTGACAAAATCCAACACCCCTTCATGATAAAGGTCTTAGAGAGATCTGGGATAACAGGGACATACTTAAACATAATAAAAGCTATATACAGTAAACCAACAGCCAACATCAAACTAAATGGACAGAAACTCAACGCAATTCTTCTAAAATCAGGAACAAAACAAGGCTGTCCACTCTCTCCATACCTTTTCAACATGGTACTTGAAGTTCTAGCTATTGCCATATGACAACAAAGGGGGATCAAGGGGATACAAATTGGGAAGGAAGAGGTCAAACTTTCACTTTTTGCAGATGATATAATAGTTTACATCAATGAACCAAAGAATTCTACCTGGGAACTCTTACAGCTGATTAATACCTTCAGCAAAGTGGCAGGCTACAAGTTCAACTCAAGAAAATCAGTAGCCCTACTATATACAGATGTTAAAAGGGCTGTAAAAGAAATCAGAGAAACATCACCTTTACAATTGCCACAAACAACATAAAATACCTTGGGGTAACGCTAACCAAACAAGTGAAAGACCTGTATCGTAAGAACTTTGAATCTTTAAAGAAAGAAATGAAAAAAGCCCTCAGAAAATGGAAAGATCTCCCATGCTCTTGGATAGGTAGTATCAATGTAGTAAAAATGGCAATCCTGCCAAAAGCAATCTACAGATTCAATGCAATCCCCATGAAAACCCCAGCACAATTCATCACAGACCTTGAAAGAACAATAATCAATTTTGTATGGAAAAACAAAAGACCCAGGATAGCCAAAACAACCCTGTTCAACAAGGCAACATCCGGAGGCATCACCATCCCTGACCTCAAGCTCTATTATAGAGTTATAGTCCTGAAAACAGCTTGGTATTGGCACAAAAATAGACAGGTAGACCAATGGAATCGAATTGAAAACCCAGATATTAACCCACACACGTACGAACATCTGATCTTTGACAAAGAAGCTAAAAATATACAATGGAATAAAGAAAGCATCTTCAACAAATGGTGCTGGCATAACTGGAGGCTGGCATGTAGAAGAATGCGGATCGATCCATGTTTATCACCATGCACAAAACTTAAGTCCAAATGGATCAAAGACCTCAACATAAATCCATTCACACTGAACCTCTTAGAAGAGAAAGTGGGTGGTACGCTTGAACGAATTGGTACAGGAGACAGCTTCCTGAACATAATACCACTAGCACAGACAGTGAGATCAGCAATTAACAAATGGGACCTCCTGAAACTGAGAAGCTTCTGTAAGGCATAGGACACAGTCAGCAAGACAAAAAGGCAGCCCACAGAATGGGAAAAATATTCACTAATGCCACATCTGACAGAGGGTTGATCTCCAAAGTTTGCAAAGAACTCAAGAACCAAGTCTCCAAAACATCAAAGGACCCAATTAAAAAGTGGGCTGCAGAACTAAATAGAGAGTTTTCAATAGAGGAGTCTAAAATGGCTGAGAGGCACTTGAGAAAGTGCTCAACATCCTTAGCCATCCGGGAAATGCAAATCAAAACAACTCTGAGATACCATCTCACTCCTGTCAGAATGGCTAAAATCAAAAACACCAACGACAATTTATGCTGGAGAGGATGTGGTGAAGGGGGGACACTCCTCCATTGCTGTTGGGAGTGCCAACTGGTTCAGCCACTTTGGAAATCAGTATGGAGATTCCTCAGAAAAATGGGAATAAACCTACCACAAGACCCAGCAACTCCACTCTTAGGCATATATCCAAAAGATGCCCCTTCATACAACAAAGATGTCTGTTCCACTATGTTCATAGCAGCTTTATTTGTAATAGCCAGAACTTGGAAGCAACCTAGATGTCCCTCAACCGAAGAGTGGATAGAGAAATTGTGGTACATCTACACAATGGTGTACTATTCAGCAGAAAAAACAATGGAATCCTGAGATTCGCAGGCAAATGGATGACACTAGAAGAAACCATCCTGAGTGAGGTAACCCAGTCACAAAAAGAGAAACATGGCATGTACTCTCTCATATATGGATTTTAGACATAGATTTGGGGAGTGCCATCCTACAATCCCATGGCCAGAGAGTCTGGGAAACAGAAACTTCATTTAGTGGCTGATTGAAGAAGAGGCAGACTCCCTAGGTTAAGTACTGAGCTGAACTCAAGAAAGCCAGTAACAGAGAGGGAGGACTGATGACCAAAGGATTAAGACTGGGCTGGTTTAACCCCCAGAAACAGCTGACCTGCAAAGGTTAACTCTTGAATCCCAGGTATCAGCCTGAGAATCCAGCATGGGACTCATCAAGACCCCCTGAATGTGGGTGTCAGTGAGGAGGCCTAGGTAATCTATTGAGCCTTGGGCAGCAGATCAGTACCCATCCCGAATATACACATGAACTTTAGACTCCCATCCAACAATATGAGGTGCACTCTCACGCTGAACTCTTGAGGAAGGGTCTAGGCCCTGCCCTATATGAAATGACAGACTATGGACACCCCCATAGAGGGCCTCACCCTCCCTGGGGAAATGAGGGGATAATGGGGGAGTTGGGGGGAGGGCAAAGGAGGAGGGGAGGGAAAGGGAGAGGTACCTGGAACTGACTTGTGAAGCAACCTTGTTTCTTATCTAAATTTAAACTGAAAAATAAATAAACAAATAAATAAAAATAAAAAAGATTTACATGTGTATGAAATTTCTACAACTATGTAAAATTGGTATTTTACATTTTATATTTTTTGAAATTTGATCCATGTACAAAATATGGCATGAGCATATCTATACCCATTATTCCCCACTGGTTCCTGTGGGGACTTTCCATTAAGTCTCTGTCGGTCTTTTTTGTCCACTCTTGTTTCCTTAACTAATAGCACAATGAATCCAATCAATTCTATGCATATATACATAGATGGAGTCTTTCAATAGTATACGAGAAAGAAAACTGGTTCTTGAAAGAATGCGTATCCCTTATGAGGAATCACCATTAAAGTCAAGAATCTCCATAGTAAGATGAAGTTCTACACAGCTAATATTGAAGTTGGCCCTTAACCAACAATGAAATGTTCTGGGAGTAAATCTGAATACCAGAACAGATGCAGTACATACACTCAGGACATCCCAATGCTTTGAAGGACACTCATCCTTTAAACACGAGAAAGGACCATGATGCAGCTGATCTCATCTGAGTTCCAGAGCATGGGAAATAGATGGAGGCGACCCATTCATCATGATACCACATTAAACATTGTCAGAACTCATGTGTATAGTTCAGTGTAGTGGTGTAGTTATGAGGGTGTCTCATCTTCTCTCTCCTAGGGGTCCTGAGTTAGAATGAGGACAAACTAGATTTAATGTACTTTCTTCTAAACTTTTTTCTCAAGTCACAAACACTTTACATTAGGCTAGGTATTACTGATTTAACTAAATACCTTTTCTTTTAGAACAAATATGCAGAGAAAAATGATACGTGTAATCCTAAATTCAGCAAAGGACAGATTATGTGACTATCCCAATTTTCTTCCTCTCTCTGAGGAGAAGGCTGAACAGGGCAGTGCATAACATCTTGGAACCAGGTTTCCCAGAGCAGAGCTACAAGGACTCAGCACTGTGCCTGGAACTTCAAGGACTGAGATCTCAGGTCACAGTACAATATTCCTAATGAGAAAACCCCTCCCCCAGGGGACAGAACAAGTTACAGATAGAATTAGATGCTGATGTTGATGGCTCTGATGATGATGTCTATTTAAAATATGTTGCCTTCTTATACGTGTGTTCAATGGAAGTTTGTCCTTTCTATAAGGTTCACATCTGATGACTAAAACATATATGTGCAATGTTACTGAACAAAGAGCTTTTACTATACTAAGTCTGAAGTCTTCTCACAGTAGCTACACCAAGTGTATTGCATGGTCTTGGCAGTTATTTGAGGTCAGAACAGGAAACCTTTGGGTCTCAGAGGATGCCTCACTCTCCAGATGTTTGTGTCTCCTACTACATTTTCTTTCCTGGTGAAAGTTGGTTCTGCAGTGCACTCCGCTGGTCCTGAGCATCCTCAAAATGAGGTTGTTTCTGAGCACATAGGGAACCAGCACACTGTGTTTGCTGCAATGTAATGCACGGCTGACTTCAGTGGTAGCAGATCTCATGCTTAGGGAGAACAGGTCATTGAATGTGTCTCATTATCAAACTGAAGGACTTCTCAGTGACAGCTTTACACTTTCTGTTGAGACCTGATCTTGATAAGAGAGTTTAGCTTAAAGGTGGTCTGAAAATTCTATTGGAATATAACAAAATTTAGTTGTTTCAATTAATTAAAGTTGAAGAAAAAGAGAAATTTATTGTCAGAGGAAAAGTCTAAATCATCTCCGGAATTGGGGTACACACCAATATAGACTGAACCATTCAGATTTGAAATTTTTGTAATTTTAGTCCTTGAGCCTTGATTGCCTATGGGCTCCTGTCTGAATCCCAAAGATTAAACATAGAATGCCAGTGATGAGCAATCTCTCATCACAATGAAATCACCAAGTGTCCTCAGGATTCCTCAGTGTCTAACCCTGGTGAACATGCCTGGCTTATTTCTGCTCATAAAAGTGACAAACTGCATGGGTAAAAATGAGTATGTGTAATTATAAAGAAGACAGACACATCTAAAACTGCTTTCTATTTTAATATGTCAACATATAGAGTTATGGGTTTTTAAAGGGAACCTGTTATATTTGTGGAAGCGCAAGGTCCCAAATGAAATAAATGCTTAACCACCCACTGCATCTGCTTCTGGTCTGACCCTGAGTTCCAGTCTGCTGTGAGACTCCTGCTGGAGATGAGCTCTAATGCTCTTCCTGAGACCACAGCAGGAGTGCTGTTTGCCTGACCATGGTATCCTTCAGGGTGGTCATCACAGTATATGTGGCTGTCACTTCTAACACATAAGTCATTCTTGAGGACAACTCTTCCTCAGATGGGTTTCTGGAGATGAGGATGAAACTGAAGAAGAATGACCTGTTTTCTGTGATTTCAATGATAACCTCATTCTCCCAGGAAACACAGCCTCTTTTCTGGGACAAACTCAACCTCAGTATGTATCAGAGTGTGATGGAGTAAGCAGGACCAGTGCAGGTAAGGACCAGGCCAAGTTTTGACATCTAAAGTAGTACCTAAGGACAAGGACAATTGGTTCCTGTCAGGCACAAACAGTGACAAGTTCTGCAGTTTTCTTGGCAATAACAAAGGATTTAAACATTGCGACAATGGCAAAGTCATTTCTGATAGTATACCTTACAATCTGCTTTGGTGAAAAGCATCAACACATGTTCTCATAAAAAACACGCACAGAATGCATTTATATTTGGACATGTCAATGTATAGTTGGCTTCTTTTAAACATGACCATGTGTGACTCATAAATGACAAACAGACACTGATACTGAGAACCTGTCACCAGACTCATGAATTGACCCAACAGTCTTTTCTTCTATCCACACTCCTGCAAGCCTATCTGAGTAGATTGCTGGTACCAGCCATGTAGGGAGTCTCATAATTTCATTTTGGGAGCCCCATAATTGCAGGTAGGAATGGGCAGAATCCAGAGTCTCCTGGTGTTCCTATGATGTCTTCTATCATCATTGTGCTTACATAGAATTTTTCAAGAAACATTTTGAATTAGGCATTGGATTGTTAATGTTCTATCACATAATTGGTCAAGAGAAACCACACTCACCAGAAGGCATTCCTAGTATGAAGCCATCCATATTAGTCACATAAATTCATATTTGGGAATCATCTCTAGAGATGGTGAATCTGCCTTTCACCGAATCCGCGTAATAGGTTGCATAATTATTGGGTTTATTTCTTATGTGAGCAATCCACTCCAGCCCCTTCCCTGGAAACTGGCACAGGAGAATTTCAAGGACTTTCCAGGCTGCACTAAGCCTCCTCCAGATTCCACCAGCTGTACCTCACACTGGACACCTGCAAACAGAGAGGATATTGATCAAGAAATTGTCACGCATGTCTACTGTCTCTCCCATTCTTGTCCACTCACTCACTCACTCAGTATCCCTTATCATCTACCTTTTAAAAGAGCAACAAAGAAAACACCAGTAAAGCTCCAACCCCATGTCGATTGTCATGTTTTCAGTGCTGGTCACTGAATGGGAAGACAGGGCTAGAGTCCTCTGCCTGACCTTCAGGGTCAGGGCAAAGCTGGTATCATGAGCAAGAGAGGCTCTATTTGCATATCTATCTGATCTGATATATCTTATTTTCTGCTGTGTGTCAGCCTTAAAGGCAGCAGCTAATGGTGCAAATGTCTGAAGGACAAGGAAGTAGTGAGGACCCTGATTTCATTAAAATATTATTCATTATTAGTTTATAAAAAGATTCAACATCCTTAATTTATGATTTTCATTTTTACATGAACTCTTCACTGCTTATCTTACCAGATTATGCACAGTTAGTTTATATAAATTTAAAAACTAAAAAATATATTTTGATAATTCAATGGGAACTAATGTAAAGATGAATGAATTGTGAAGTATACATTAAATTACATTGTTAAAACTGGGCTTGGAGACAGCATGGTGGGAAAGTTTAGCATCCACAAGTTCCCAAATTTTATCCTCATTATAGAATACATAGATAGATAGATGTGTATAATATATATACATATTAAATAAACATTAATAAACAAGCCTTTTCCTTGTGAAAATTCATCACAAAACACGTTTATATATATGCCACATATATTTGTGTTTGGGTTGTGTTAGTGAATATCTTTGGCATTTGTGACATTAATTTTCCACATGATCAAAATATCTTCTCCAAAATATTCTTCCAATATTATTATAAGCATACACTCAGATTATCACCAATTTAGCGTCATTTGGATCCTTGTTGTCAGCTTAAAACTGCTCACTCTCTGAGTCTTGGAGGCAGATTGACCAGGACACTTTTGAATACAGTAAAAATGCACTCTTCACCAGGGGTGCCCAGATCAGGATCTGAGAATCCACAGTAGAAGCTCACAGGAAGGACACTGCCCAGAAAAAACAGCAGCCATCCCTTAGCTCTAGATGAGCAACTGAGCTGAGTTAGTGCACAGAAGTCAGAGCTAGACGTATCTAATTCAACACAGGGCAGAAGACACCATGATGAATGCTGTAATGAAAATATTTTAACTAAAATGGCAATCCAATCACTTCTTAGACTTTTATGCACAGTCCTCTAAAAAGGAGAGTGGTTTGGGCAACTCAAAGCGCTTACTGTGACTGAATCTGGATCCCCTTCCACTTGGTTCCCTCTGATTACTAATACTACTCCAGTCGAATAT
Organism: Mesocricetus auratus; assembly: GCF_017639785.1. Lineage (NCBI taxonomy): Eukaryota > Metazoa > Chordata > Mammalia > Rodentia > Cricetidae > Mesocricetus > Mesocricetus auratus. The sequence goes on along the minus strand of NW_024429218.1, from coordinate 10,438,669 downwards.
CTGCCCAAGCCTCAATATGCTGGAAAAGTCCATGTGAGGTTCCTGAGCTTCCCCAGCAGCTGATCCTGGGTACTACAGAGAATCACTCTTCCCTCATAGTCTCTTTCTGCATTTTGTTCAGGTAGGACTACGTGACATATTTGTTTTAAGAATGTTTGTCAGCACTCAACTCTTTGTTTTCAGAGGCATGATCAATTCCTAGTGTCTATAATTGCCAAAAGGATCCCACAGAAAACAGGCAGATTGAAATGCGCACCCAGATAAAACAGAAAAAAAGTCAGTTATTTCAGAACCTAGGCTTTATGTGTGCTGAGCTCCCCCTGCTGGATTCATAAACATGTCAGGGATGTTTTTGTCTGGGCTCACACTGAAGAATCCTCACTGTGTCATTAGTACAGTAATACGTGGCCATGTCCTCAGTTCTCAGGTTGTTCATTTGCAGGTAGACCATGCTTTGGGAATCATCTCTAGAGATGGTGAATCTGTCTTTCACCGAATCTGCATAATATATTGCATAATTATTGGGTTTAGTTCTTATGAGAGCAATCCACTCCAGCCCCTTCCCTGGAGACTGGAGGATCCACTACATCACAGCATTACTGAAAGTGAATCCAGAGGCTGCACAGGAGAGTTTCAAGGACTTTCCAGGCTGCACTAAGCCTCCTCCAGACTCCTCACACTGGACACCTGCAAACAGAAAAAGATATTGATCAAGAAATTGTCTCGCGTGTCTAATGTTTTTCCCATTCTTGTCCACTCACTCACTCAGTATTCCTTGTTATCTACCTTTTAAAAGAGCAACAAAGTAAACCCAATGCAACCTCAACCCCATGTTGATTTTCATGTTTTCAGTGCTGGTCACTGAATGGAAAGACAGGGCAAGAGTCGTCTGGCTGACCTGCGTAGTCATGGCAGGGATGGTTTTCATGAGCAGAGGGAGGCTGTATTTGCATATCTTCCTGATATATCTTGTTCTCAGGTGTGTGTGTGGACCATAGAGGCAGCAGTTAATAGTGCAAATGCCTGAAGAACAAGGAAGTAGTGAGGACCATGTTTTCACTAAAATATTATTCATTTGTAAACAGACTCAGCATCCTTAATTTATGTTTTTTCAGTTTTACAGGAACTCTCCACTGCTTATCTTACTAGATTTTGCACAGGAAGTTCATAGAAGTTTAAAAACTAAAAATTACATTTTGATAATTCAATGCAAACTAATATAAAGATGAATGAATAGTGAAGTATACATTAAAATACAGTGTTGAAACTGGGCTTGGAGACAGCATGGTGGGAAAGTTCAACATGCACAAGGTCCCAAATTTTATCCTCATTGTACACATATATAGATAGATAGATGTGTATAATATTTATATATGTATATATATAATAAACATTGATATTGCAGTCTTTTCCTTGTGAAATACTAAAGTCATCACAAAATGCTTTTACATATATGCCACATATTTGTGTTCAGGTTGTGTTAGTTATCATTTTTGGCATTTGTGACATTAATTTTCCTAGTCTCTGGTTACCACAAAATGGAGGGGAATCTGTTACCTGGTCTGTACTGCTGTGGTTTTATGTAGTCCTGTCTCTCTAATCTGCCTGGAAATATAGGAATTATTTGGGAGCTGTGGGCTATGTCTCAAGAGGAACACTTTAATAGTCACCCTGTATTAGAAAGGAGGGTTGTAGAGTAATTGGTTAATTGACTAGTTAATTCAACTATTAGTGAAACTTTGTTATGGCTCAGAGTTCTTGTGGACTATGATTGTTTCTGTCGCACCCGCAGGAAAGTGACTTCATTTAGAGCAGCTAAATGCAGTGAACTGATTATCTAAAGTCCCTTCTGCTTTGAGTCCTTTGATGACCAAATCTTTTCTCTGACAGGTTTCACTCATTTAGCAGGGTGATATGTGAGTCAGTAAAAGGAAGAAATTCCAGATGGATGTTTATATAACCAAATCAACAGAAGTTTTATATCTACAAGGAATATGGTACTTACATCAGTTATAGAAAAATGGGTGCAACCAGAGATAAATGTATTACTTAAGGTGATCTCAGAAATCAGACCTTAATGAGACTCTCATCAGTAGTTTTAAGATATCACATGCTTACATACAACTATAAATAAAAATACATGATAAATTATAAGTGAGTTGTCTAGTAGAATAAAGTTAAAGTAGGAGGGGACAGAAAATGAAGGGAAGAGATTATAGGGGGATAGAATACAGAGAATGAAATATATGAGTATAAAAATTCTAAAATTATGTAAAATCAATATTTTTGCATTTCATGTTTTATATTTTCTTGAACTTTAATCCATGTATAAAATATAGTATAGTCATATCTACACCCATTATGACCCACTGGTGCCTCTTGGGACTTTCAAAATAAGTCTCTGTCCCTCTTCATGACCACTTTTGTTTTATTAACTACACATTGATGCAATCATTTCTTTCTATAAACACATAGGAGGAGTCCTTCACTAGTATTCAAGAAAGAAAAACGGTTCTAAAAAAGAATGTGAATCACTTATGAGAAATCACCATTAGTGAAGTAATGGCAAGCTGAAATTCTACAAAACTAACTTTGGATCTGGTTGTTATCCAGTAATAAAATGTTCTGGGAATGAATCTGAACACCAGAAAAGGTGCAGTACTTACACCTGGAACATCACAACTGACTGAAGGACTCTCATCCTTTCAACAAGAGAAAGGGTTGTGCTGAAGTTGATCCTGGTGAGTTCCAGAGAGTTGGGGACAGAAGAAGGGGCACATGCATCAGCATATCATAGGAAACACTGTCAGAACTCACATGTGAGGGACAGTGGAATGGTGTATGGATGAGGATGTCTCAGCTTGTCTACCTTCGAGATCCTGAGTGTGAATGATGACAGTCTGGATTTAATGTACTTTCTTGTAAATTCTTTTCCCAACTCACAAATTCATATATTAGACTATGTATTACAAATTTGACTAAAACCCTTTCCTTTTAGAAAAAATACACAGAGAAAATGAGAGATGCAATACTAAATGTGGTGAAGTACAGATTGTGTGATTATCCCCAGTTTCTCCCTCTCTCCTTCCCTGAGTTGAGGGATGCACAGGGCAGTACGTCACATCTTGGGTCCACTTCTCCAACAGCAGAGCTCAATACTGTGTCTGGAACATCAAGGCCTGAGATCCCAGGTCATAGTCAACTATTCCAGCTGAGAAAACCCCTTCCCCAGGGGAACAGAAGCTACAGCTAGGATTACAGATGCTGCTGCTGCTGCTGGCTGTGATGTTGATGACTGGAAGTCTGACACCTTATGTGTGAAAACGTGTGACCTTCTTACATGTATGTCCAATGGGTGTTTGTCCTTCCAATAAGGTTCCCAAATAATGATGTCAATATATATGGGAAATATTACTTAGCCAAGAACTTTTACTCTAATAAGTTTGGAGTCTGGCTGCAGTAGCTACATCACATATATAATACATGGTCTCAGCTAGAGTCAGGCCAGGAAATCTTAGTATCTCTGAGGACTCCCTCACTCTCCACATGCTTTTCTCACCTACTGCATTTTCTTTCCTGGTAAAAGTTGGGTCTTTCGCACCCCCTGCTGGTCCTGAGCATCCTCACATTGAGGTTGTTTCTGGGCACACAGGGAACATGCTCACTGTGTCTCCTGAAGAGGAATTCAGGGTTGTGTTTTCAGTGGTAGCTCAGCTTCAGGGAGAACTTTTCCGTGAATGTGTCACTGACACACTGAGTGTATTCTCAGTCACAGCTGCACACTTTCTAATGAGAGCTGATCCTGATGAGAGAATTTGGGTTAAAAAGATGTCTCAGAATACCATTGGATTTATTTTTTCCGTTTGTTTCTATTGATTAAAATTTATTTCTGAAAATTACATACACATCAATGACTCACACCTGTCTTACCTTCCTCTTGTCCTTGTCAAATTCCTCCTTTATCCCTCAAGACCCTTTCACATGTTCATTTGAATTTCACATGTTCATTGAATATTTTATGACCCATTAATTTTAACAAGGGCTGTCTAAAAAGCTGTGGAATTAAAACTAGTAAGTATACATCTTAATATGATATCCTGTTCAAAAATTAAATAATTAAAAAACAATAGTCTGTTCACCGTAATTGTCAGGAATCATCAGTCTATAAGGGAAGTAGTAGGCCCCCAAAAGCCCCTCCATTATCTAGCCCTCATTACTGATAGGATGTTTAGGTACAGGTCCGTATAAGCAACTGTAGCTGCCAGGGAATTAATGATGGCCATAGTTTTTCATGATAAGGGCACAGTGTTTTACAGCCCTTCTCACATCTTTCAGGTCTTATAATTCACAATAGTCTGTGAATTTTTTTCCTTACTTTTAAAATTTAAATTAGAAACATGTCAATCCCAGTTCCCTCTCCCATTCCTCATCCCCTGGCCCTCACCAACTCCCTACCCCATCCTCTTTCTGCTCCCCAAGTAGGATGAAGCCTTCCATGGAGATCTTCAAAGTCTGTCATATCATTTGGAGCAGGGCCTAGGTCACCCCTGAGTTTCTAAGTTGAGAGAGTATCCCTCTATCTGGAATGTGCTCCCAACATCCATTTGTAAGCTAGGAGTAAATACTGATCCACTACCACAGGCCTAATAGATTGCCCAAGCCTAAATGCTATTTACATTCAGGGGTTCTGGGTAAGTCCTCTGCTGATTTCCCAGCTATCCGTCTGGGGCCAATGAGCTCCCCCTTGTTTAGGTCAGGTGTTTTTGTGGGTTTCTCCAGCCTGGTCTTCACTCTTTTGCTCATCACTCCTCCCTCTCTGCCACTAGACAATGCTTGTCTTTTTGTTACTGGTCACCTCAGGATGGTTTCTTCTAGTTACATCCATTGGCCTGTGAAATTCAAGATTCCATTGTTTGTTTGTTTGTTTGTTTGTTCTGCTTAATAATACGGCATTGTATAAATGAACCACATGTTTAATATCCATTATTCAGTTTTGGGGCATCTAGGTTACTTGCAGATTCTGGTGATTACAAATAATGCTGCTATGAACAGATGTCCTTGTTGCATTAATGTGCATCATTGTGTATATGCCCAAGAGTAGAACAGCTGGATCTTGAGATAGACTGATGCCCATCTTCCTAAGGAATTGCCATTCTGATTTCCAAAGTGGCTGTACAAATTTGTACTCATATCAGCAGAGGAGAAGTGTTCCCCTTTCTCTACATTCTCTCCATCATAAAACTTTCATTGCTGTTTTTGATTTTAGCCATTCTGATATGTGTAAGATGGTATCTCAGAGATGTTTTGATTTGCATTTCACTGATGGCTAAGGATGTTGAAATCTTTCTTAAGTGTCTTTCAATCATTTTAGACTCCTCTATTGAGAATTCTCTATTTAGTTCTTTACCCAAGTTTTTAATTGGATTATTTGATGTTTTGGTGACTAGCTTCTTGAGGACTTTGTATATTTTGGAGATCAGCTCTCTCTCAGATGTGGGGTTGGTGAAGATCTTTTCCAATTCTGTAGGCTGGCATTTTGTCCTGTTAACTGTGTCCTTTACCTTACAAAAGCTACTCAGTTTCAGCAGGTTCCATTTATTAATTGTTGATCTCAGTAACAATGATGCTGTTATTATGTTAAGAAAGTAGCCTCCTGTACCAATTCATTCATGGATACCTCCCACTTTCTCATCTAAGAGTTTCTGTGTGGCTGGATATGTTGAGGGCTTTGATCCATTTGGACTTAAGTTTTGTGCATGGCAGTAGATGTGGATCTCTCTGCAATCTTCAACACACCAGCATTCATTTATGGAAGCACCACTAGGTGAATATGCTTTCCTGTTTCCATTGTATGATTTTCGCTATTTTGTCAAAAATCAGATGTCTAGGGTGTGTGTGTTAATATCAAGGTTTTCAATTTGATTCCATTAGTCTACCTGTCTATTCTTGAGCCAATGCCAAGCTGTTTTCAGGACTATAGCTATATAATAGAGCTTGAAGTCAGGAATGGTGATGTGTCTAGAAGTTCCTTTATTATATACGATTTTTGGCTACCCAGGGTCTTTTGTTTTTTCATATAAAGTTGAGAATTATTCTTTCATGTCTGGCAAATTATACCAGTGTTTTGATTGGGATTGAATTGAATCAGTTGATTGCTTTTCTCAAGATTGTCATTCTTACTATATTGATCCTACCTATCCAAGAGCATAGAAGTCTTTCCAATTTCTGGTATCTTCTTTAAGTTCCTTATTTAATGATTCAAAGGTCTTGCTATATAGGCCTTTCACTTGTGTGGTTAGAGTTATCACAAGATATTTTATGTTGTTTGTGGCTACTGTAAAAGGTAATGTTTCTCCAATTTCTTTCTCATCCCATTTATCAAATGCATATATTAGGGTTACTGATTTTTTGTGTAAATCTTTTATCTTGCCACTTTGATGAAGGTGTTTATCAGCTATAGGTGTTCACCTTTCAAGTTTTTCAGGACACTTATATAACTATAATATCATCTGCAAACAGATTTTCAATTTGTATCCACTTGATCTTCTCTTGTTGTCTTATAGCTCTAGTTAGAACTTCAAGTACAGTACTGACAAATATGGAGAGTGGACAACCTTGTCTTGTTCCTGATGTTAGAGGAATTGCATTGAGTTTATCTCCATTTAGTTTGAAGTTGGCTGTTGGTTTGCTCTATATTGCTTTTATTATATTTAGGCATGTTCCTGTTATCTCTGTTCCCTTCAAGACCTTTAACACAAAAGGGTTTTGGATTTTGTCAAAGAAATTTTAGCATCCAGTGAGAGGATCATGTGATTTTTCTGTTTCACTTTGTTTATGTGGTAGATTACATTGATGGATTCTCATATATTGAACCATACATGTATCACTGAGATGAACCCTACTTGATCATAGTTGTTGATTTTCTTGATGTGTTCCTGGATTTGATTTGTGAGTATTTTATTGAGTAATTTTGCATCACTGTTCATGAGGCATATTGGTGTGTACTTCTGTTTCTTAGTTGTGTCTTTGTGGGGCTTGGGTACCAAGGTAATTGTAGCCTCATAAAAAAGTCTTACAATGACCCTTCTGCTTCTATTGTGTGGAACACTTTGAGGAGTATTGATATTAGGTGTTCCTTGAATTTTTGGTAGAATTCTGAACTGAGAACATCTTGCCCTGGGCTTTTATTGGTTGGGAGACTAATTGTTTGTTTGTGTTTTGTCTTGTTTTGTTTTTGCCTTGCTTTGGTCTAGGGTTTTATAATTTCCCTCCCTGCCCAACACTGTGGAGTAGTAAACTATATCTTGAGCCATTATGTGTTGGAAGTATATGATCTATTTTTTGATTTTAGTTTTATAGAAGAATGTCTTGTGCATCTCACAAGACATTGAACTTGAGACTTTTGTAAAATTGTGAGACTGTCAAAGTGGAATTTTGAAGTGTAACTAAATTCATTTTGTATTATGTTATATTTACAAGCCTATTGGGTCCATGCAGTACAATGTGGTGATTTGTATAATTATGACCACCTACAGAGTCATGTATTTGCATGGATTAACACAGAGTCTGAAAATATTAGGAAGTGTGGTCTTGTTGCATTTGTGGGGAATGTGTCACCATGGAGCTGGGCTTTGATGTCTCGTGTATACTCAAGGGAAATCCAGTGATATGGTGGTTCCTGTACACTTTGGATGGACTCTTCGAGTAGTTTTCCAGTACAATATCTGAATCATGCCACCCTGAAGATAATGAACTAAACCTCTGCACTAGAAGCCATCCCCAGTTAAATGTTTTCCTTTATAAGAGATGACATGTTCATTATGTCTCTTGAAGGAAATAGGAAACCTAAGACAATCCAATCAATGGTGAGAGTAGGTAATATTCTTTTCATTTGTAGGCTGCTGATTTGTCTGAATGATAATGTCCTTTCCATAGAGGATATTTTCAGTTTCAAGAGTCCCTGTTTATTAATTTGCTATTATTACCTGCACTCATGGAGTTTTCTGTGGGAACAACAGTCCTTGGCAGGAGGCCCACTTCCCCATCAGCCTGGGAGCAGGCAGCTGTAAGACAATGTTTACTAAAAACATGTTTACTAAAAACAATACTGTGCCCAGAGCAATAAATTCCTGATAAGGGCTCACCCACGGGAACACCTTGATCTTGACCTTTTCCAAAGACTAACCACCTCTTCCTGACCCACCCACCGCCACCTCTGGTGTCAGGGTATATACAACCAGCCAGGGTAGAAATAAAGTAGAGCCTTCTTGAGGAGCCTTCTGGAAGCCTTTTAGAAGTTTATATTGCACCACCGATGGGTCTCTGTGTTATCACACCCGACACCCTCCACACATTCTCGGACACAGATTGTGCAGCAGGCGCAGCAATACGAGGTCCCACTGAGATCGTGAAAGCAAGATAAGAGGACATGGTTGTCCTTTTTGCTGGCTAGGGACTGATTGGGTAGAATAAGAAAAAAAGGATGTGCAATAGTCCTGGGAATCTTGAATTACAGTATCAAGTAAAAAAGTTACTTGAAGGGACAGGGGACTACAGTCAAGGCTAAAACCCTAGAAGGCTTTCTAAAATTGATCAAATGAGCGAGTCCATGGTTCATTACTGGGGCAAGCTTAAATATCCCAGATTTGGAGGAGGGTCTCCGTGATCTTCATCAACTTTTACAAAAAGAGGGACCTGAGTCCTTGCCCCCATCCACATTCTCTTTATGGAGATTAGTGATGGGTGAAATTTTGACAGATAAGGCTCACCACGACCAGGTATTTCAGGCCACAAAAGAGGCTTTTTCAGAGTTATAAGACACTGAGACTCAAGCCTCCCTGTGTTCAGAGGCAGAGAGTGAGGATCAATAATCTGAAGAGACCCTGCCTATAACTAGAGGCTCCATTGTTAGTGAGTATGAGGAGGAGTCTCTTAGCAACAAAAAAAATGAGTAGTGATCTCGGGGTGTGACCCAAAACAAAGGCCTCCAGTCAGAATCAGTTATATCCTTCTCTGTCAGACCTAGAAAATGGAAGTAGCTCGGACTCTGACTCATCAGAGTCTGAGAAGGAACGATTACATGCTGAGGTTGTGGCCCTTAAAAAGCACTAAAAAAGACTCGAATTAAGAAAACACCTTTTATGTCTACCTGTGCTAATTTACTTTTCCCCACCCTCATGGGCAAATAACATTGTGGAGTTCACTCCTACAAGACAGGACAGGGAGAAAAACCTTCCTCCATACTCTGAAAAAAGTGACTCCTCCTATGATTTGAACCAATCCTTCTTGGACCTTGAGGGAAGACCCAGAGGAGGGGTCCAATGCTGCCAGGTGGTGACCCCAGTAATGGAAGTTCCAGACCCAACCAATCCCAGGCAGGCCATTCGGCGTCATGACCCTTTAAGTTTCAAAGACATAAAACAACTTAAAGAGGCAACTATAAATTATGGGGTGCAGGCTCCCTTTACACTTTCCTAAATGGAATCTTTTGCATCTCTTAACTTGACACCTAGTGATTGGAAGCAGCTTTGGCAAGCAGCTCTCTGGGGGAGATTATTTGATTTGGAGAGGTGAGTTTCAAGAAAAATGCAGCCAGACAGCCCAAAGAAATGCACAGGCTAGGCAGCCCCAGAGAAATGCTTACTGGGAGTGGTCAATATGCCACCACTCAACAACAAATGCAATATGACATTGCAGTCTATACGCAAGTGTCAGCAGTAGCCCAAGGTGCTTAGTAAGCATTGCCTTCCAAGGAAGGAGAGGATGCATGTCCAAAGACCTTCAAGGACCCTCTGAAACTTTTCAAGACTTTGTAGACGGCCTCAGTCAGGTAACAGAAAGAATATTTGGGTGCATTGGGCCTGTGATGCCTGTCATCAAGCAGATGGCCCTTGAAAATAAGTACTGTAAGGAAGCCCTTCACCCCTATCACAACAAAAGTCTAAGTGACTACATCCGGATCTGTATGGAAATCGATGGTAACTTCATCCAAGGCCAAGTGTTAGCTGCTGCTATTCAACACCAAGTGAGGAAAGAAAGACCTAATCAGGGATGGAGTAAAACATGTTTCAGTTGCGGTATGGAGGGACGCTTCTGTAGAGAGTTCCCTCAAAACAGTATGACCGGCCTCAAGAGACCTGGTTTATGCCCCCGTTGATGAAGGTGATATCATTGGGCCAATGACTGCCACTCTAAAACTGACCTGGAGGGCAATTTCCTTCCTGCTAATAATAATCAGAGAAACTGGAAGAGGGCCCCACCCTAGGGCCCCAAAACCAACGTGTATGGGGCAATGATCCCTGCTATGGCCAGTGGCAGGAATTGTTTTCTCCATAAGAGCAACCCCTTCATCTCTCAGACCTCCTCAGAGCCACTTCATGGAATGCAGGATTGGACCTCGATCCCTCCGTTCAGGCAATCCTAACACCCCAAATGGAGATCAAGGCCCTCCCTACTGGGGTGCATGTACCATTGCCCCCAGTCACAGTAGAACTTCTCTTGCCATGGTCCAGTACTATCCTTCGAGACATCCAGGTACACCCTGGTGTTATAATCCAGGATAGCAAGGGAGAGACTAAAATAATGACATCAGTGTCCAGTGGGATTGTTGCCATGCCAGCAGGACAGCAAATTGCTCAGTTGCTCCTCCTCCCTACAGCTCCTTGTGAGGCTAGAAAAGTTAAAGAGAAAAGGGGCAACCAAGGTTTTAGAAGTACTGGCCCAGCAGTATTTTGTGTAGCCACCATGGTGAATCGTCCCCAAATTACATTAAGGATAGAAGGCAAGTCCTTCAAGGGCATTTTAGATTCTTGGATGGATGTTTCTGTCCTCTCAGACAATTTCTGGCCCTCTGCCTGGCCTAAACAGGAAGGGACAGTGACCCTTCAGGGAATAGGACAGGCTGTGCCACAAAAAAGCCTCAGAATTCTAAAGTGGCAAGACTCTGAGGGACACACATGGGTTTTTCAAACATATTTTGTCTGGCCTCCCTACTAACCTCTGGGGATGTGCCCTCCTGCAAGAAATGGGAGTGGTCCTCACCACCCAGGCACCCAAGTCCAAAAGTAGGGCACCCCAGATGATACAAGGGATGGGCTGGAGTCAGGGGAGGAGGTAGGTAAACTATAAGAGGGAGAGGTTTTCCCGGTGGCATCTCTTCCTTTGGATACTAAGGCACCGTGGAATAGGACGGGTTTTGGTCATTTTTGATGAGGGTTACTGTTGTCCTGCCAGCTCCCATAGCCATCACATGACTATTCAATGATCCAGTATGTGTGGAACGGTGGCCCATACCAGCGGAGAAACTTCGGGCAACTCAACAGCTAGTTCAAGAACAATTGGAGGTGAGTCATTTGTTCTCCTCCACATCCCCCTGGATATACCAATATTTGTAATTAAAAAATCTTCAGGGTAATGGAGGTTACTACAAGACCTGAGGGCCTTGAATGCGACCATGCAGCCTATGGGGGCTCTGCAGTCTGGCTTGCCCTTACCTGTGGCCATTCCTAGAGACTGGCATTTGATTTTCATTGATTTGAAGGATTGCTTCTTTTCCATTCCCCTGCATTCTCAAGAGAGTCTTCAGTCTGCCTTTAGCCTTCCTATGATTAACTTTAGGGATTGTGCCCTTTGCATCCAATGCTTGGTGCTACCCCAAGGGATGGCTAACAGTCCAACTATATGCCAGAAATATGTAGCTGCCTGTTTAGATCCCCTCAGACATAAGTTCCCTGATCTTTACATTATCCACTGCATGGATGATCTTGTTTTAGCTGTGGCCAAAGAACGGCAATGTTACATAGTCTTTGCAGAGCTACAGGAGCTCCTGGAGGCCTGTGGATTTATTTTGGCTCCCGAGAAGATCCAAAAGAGATCCCCTTATACATATTTGGGTCATCAAATTCAAGAAACTTACCTCCAACCCCAAAGACTCCAAATTGATTGTTCAAATTTGAAAACGCTTCATGACTGTCAGAGACTTTTGGGAGAGGTGCAGTGGACTTGCCCTTCTCTTTCTATTAAAACAGCAACCTTTAAACCCCTTTATATTATTCTTCCTGGGGATCCTGCTCTGACTTCCTCTAGACAAATTACCCCAGAGGCCATGGATGCCCTATAATTGTTGTTAAAAAGTATAGAGCAAGCCAACCTTCGGCATATAGATTATGGGCAGGCCCTTGTTCTGATTGTACTTTCATCTAGTTTTTCGCCCACTTCTGTGTTTTGGCAGACAGGTCCTATTTATTGGATACTTTGGTCAGACTCCCCTAAGAAGGTAGTGGCCCCTTACTATGATCTGATTTTGAAATTGTTGTGGAAGGCACAAAAGTTTAGCATCCAAACCTTTGGAGACAGTCCTGATACAGTTATCCTTCCTTATGATAAGGAGGAAGTGGAATATCTACAGACCTTCCATGATGGGTGAACCCTGTTTATTACATCTACAGGCACCAAGTTTGATAACCATTATCCCAATAGCCCCTTGATGGTTTTATTAAAGGATGCACTGTGATTTTTCCCAAGATTTTAAAGGAGAACCCTCTATTTGGTGCTCATTCAGTCTTCACAGACAGTTCCTCCAAGGGTTTCTAGGTGATGTTTTCTTCTCAGGTGCAGAAGAAGGCACCCATAGAGCAGATGTCAGCACAAGCCACCGAGTTGTTTGCCTGCTTGATGACCTTCCAAATGTTTGAGGGAGAGCCCTTTAATTTATATACTAATAGTGTTTATGTTGCCAGCATTTTTAAGCCTTTAGAAACTTCTCCATATGTTTTTCCAACCTCTCAGATTCGCTCTTTATTAGTTAAGCTCCAACATCTTATTTGGCAGCATACCTACCCTGCTTATGTGGGATTTGTTCATGCACATACTAACCTTCCAGGACCCTTTGCCCAGGGCAATCAACTTGTGGACTCCTTGACCCGCCCTAGGGTCTTATTCGCACAGGATCAGTATGCCCACCAGCTCCATGAGTGGTATCATCTAAATGCCTGCTACAATAAATTTCACACTGGGTGCCCCTTATCCATGGCTACACAGATTACCTCTCAGTGCCCTGATTGTGCCACTTATCATAATTTTCCCAATGAGGGGGTAAATCCCTGAAGCCTCAGGGCACAACCATCTTTGGCAAATGGATGTCACTCACCTGCCTCAGGGAAATTAAAATACGTGCATGTCTCTATGGATACATATTCTAAACTGATTTTTGCCTCTCTCCACTCAGGAGAGAAGATTAAAGATGTTATTTCTCATTGCCTGCATGTCTTTGTGGGCATGGGCATTCCCAAAGCCCTAAAAACAGACAATGGCCCTGCCTGTGCCAGCAATCTCTTTGCTGCCTTTTGCAGGGAACATCACATTGTCCATTCTTTTGGTATTCCTCACAACCCCATGAGACAGGCCATTGTGGAACACACCCATGCTACTCTCAAACGATATTTTAAGAAAATAAAAAAGGGGGAGTATGTTACCTCTCCCAATATTCAGTTATCCACCATACTTTACATTTTAAATTTTTTGACCATAGACAGTAATAATTTGTCTGCTATGGAGAGACATTGGAACAAACCCTCCCAGTGTTTGGGATGGGTCAGATGGAAGGATTGATTACAGGAAAATGGCAGCCACCTACTCCCCTATTAGCTAGGTTCCGAGGGGCTGTTTGCATTTTCCCTCCAGGAAGTGAGAAGCCCATTTGAGTCCCCAAATGGTGCATCATGCTTGTCGATCCCGATACTGCTCCTGATACTAAGAATGCTCCTCATGATAAAGATGGTCCAATAATCAATGAAAATTCAGATAAGGGAAGTATAGGCACTTGTGAGAAACCCTCACATTTTGATTCCAGCTAGTCATCCACTTCCCTGTTCATCGCTTTTTATAGCACCAATAATACATTGGCAGTGACTGATGCCAATGAGAGATTAAAAAGTCAGAAATTAAACAATCTGAGTTTCTCCCTCCTAAAAGGGGAATTTCTGTTTTATTAAAAAATATTTAATATCTCCATGATGAAATCTCCAGTCCTTCACCTGACACCAAAGTCGGGAAAGAAAGGGGAACCTGAGAGATCACCCTCAGTTGGAGGGTGGATTGAGTAAATCTAAAGGCTTTTGCCTGAGGGATCATCTTCAGTTGGAAGATGGATTGAAATAGGATGAATTTTAAAAAATTGTAACTGTAAGAGAAGCTTTTTCTTTGCTAGCTGCTTTGGTTTATCCCCCGCCAGCCACCTGGGCTCTGCCGCGTTGTAGTCCCCAAATAAACACACAAGATGCTGTATTAATTATGAAGCTGTTGGCCTTGCTTGTTTCTTACTGGCTAGCTCTGACTTAAGTAATTACCCCATAATTTTAATCTAAGTATTTCTCTTACCGGAGAATAGTTCCGGGCTTCCTACCTGATGGCAGTTACATGTCGACTCTCTTGTGTTTCCCCTTCCCAGAATCCTCCTGGACTCCTAGTCCCATCCATCTAGATTCCTATTGGCTCAACAGTACTTTATTGACAAATGTACAGGACTTCCCCCATCATTGTAACAGTTAGTAAACAAGGTACTGGTATTATGTAAAGAAAGAGGAAAAGAGAAATGTATATGGGATGGAAAAACATTGTTTACATTTAAGGTCAATTTTGTGAATCATCTCTAAAAACTTTTGGCCAAAAGCCTGGCCTCTCCACTTTGCATCTACAGAATTACCAGGAGTAGGTACGGCTGTAGCCCCTGACTGTAGCTCAAATGGAGGAATGATGAGGGGCATTCAGGACTTTTTTAACCTTTTTAGTTCAAGCATTGGCTGGAATTCTTCTGTTACAGACATTTCGATTAAGGAAGTTTCATTTCAACACACAAATCATGACCTATGGAAAAAGGATGGCCAAAAAATGTATGTATGTTCTGAATATATGGTGTGGCCACACTGGTATATATGAAATGTGATTGTGAATTTGTGAGTGTGAACTGCTTGTATGATTAAAAGGATACTAAAATCCTTTAAAAATACTTGAAAAACTACCTAAATTGCTTTAGATATACCCAAAAGGAACATCCAGCAAGTCTGTTAATATCTTAACAGAAAAGTTAGTAGATTTCAGCCTTCAGAGCCTGTCAATTTTTTCAGGCAACTGCTGCTTGGTCAGGCCCCACCCCCAAAGGTGTCAGTGTAGATACAAAAGTGGTCTTGTCAGCTAGTGAGAGCTCTACCAGTTAGATTGGAAAAGATTTCGAATTCCAGTGAGCAATCTGCTTCAGCCAGATTCTGGCATGATGGGACTTGAGTGACTTTTACTCAGATCAAATGGAGACATCCATGCGCTAGATAGTGGAGAAGACCCAATTCTGCCTTAATTTGGGGTCGAGGGCATGTTTGTGTTTGGTTGCAGAAGAATAATGTTCAGCAGCTGTCAGAACATTTGGTGAGATGCATGGAGCAGAGAACAACTGGATCTGAGACTGTGGGAGCCTGCCTAAGTCAGTTCGAGTCAGATCTCCTAAATCAGTATTCGTGATCCTTGATGTTATTGAATCTATGGTCTGAGAAAGAAAAAAAACAGTCGGTTCAAGATTTCCAGTTTCTCAACATTCCTACTGCATCAACCTCCCGGACCCATGAGTTTTCATCCCGAAGCCAACAGAGAACTGCAAGAGTAACAGTTTGCTCTTGACACACATTGAAACAACAGAATTCATTTTGCCAGTTTTTCCCTTTTGGTAAAAAAAAGACCTGTTTAAAACAATTGGATATGGTATGGACCGTGATGAGTGGCAAAAGCCCCTTTTCAGTATTTGAACAGGACATGGCCACTTTACGTATCAGCCTTGGTGGTTCCTGTTTCTGGAATTAATGTCAGTGAGTTTTTCTGGAGAAATGCAACTTGTCCTAATGTGGCAAAAAGGAGACTTTTACATCACGGCCACTGTTGTCGCAGCCATTGCCATATGGACCACTGTGGCTGCCATGGCCAGAATTGCCATTGCCCAATTTTCTGCCAAAGCAAAGACTGTTAGCAGCCTTGCTGGGAGAGTTAGCGAAGTGCTGTCGACCCAGAGTATGCTCAAGTCTCATATTCAGCTGAGGCTACTGATGTTAAATCAACAAATTGCATCACTACAGGAATGAATTGGTGCTATGTGGATAGTGCAACAAGCCTCTTGTTCATATTTCATCATGCTATATGTGTAACATCAATGAGTATACCTAATGTATCTGTGCAAGTGCGCCTTCTAAATGCTCTCCTGAGTGGATATTGGAACAATTGTAAAATTTATCACTGTGTTAACCATCAAATTATAACTGTAAATCACATGTGGGTTACCCTTGTAACAGAGAAAGGCTGGTAGAATGTTATGGCCCAGATCAGTGTATGGGTATGGCGATGGAGAGGCACTACATCAATGGGGATCCTGGGAATGGTGGCAGTGGCAGTAGGCATTCTGGCTTTATTCTGAGTTCAAGCATGCCTTGTTCCATAGACAACAGATCCATCACCAAGTATTGCTCAGCTTAGCCCATGACAATCCCAGTAGCCATGAAGTCTGGTTACAGAAGATTCAAGGATGAGGTGCTCTGATGACAGGCAACCTGTGGGGAAGATTCCTCCTGCCTAAGACAGGGGTTGCCAGGTCCCCCAAAGACAAATAAGGGAGGGTGACCTTACTTGACCTAAGACAGGAGTGCCTCATTAGAAAATAATAAGGGGGAATTGTGGGAACAACATACCTTGGCTGGAGGCCCACTTCCCCATCAGCCTGGGAGCAGGCAACTGTAAGACAGTGTTCACTAAAAACATGTTTACTAAACACAATATGGCACCCGGAGCAATAAGTTCCTGATTAGGGCTCACCCATGGGAACACCCTGAACTTGGCAATTACCAATCTAGAGCAATAAGTTAATGATAAGAGATTCCCATGGGAACACCCTGATCTTGACCTTTTCCAAAGACTAACAGCCTCTTCCTTAATCATCCACAGCCACCTCTGGTGTCAGGATATTTATAATCAGCCAGGTAGGAATAAAGTAGAGCCTTCTTCAGGAGCCTTCTAGAAGCCATCTTGAAGTTTTCTTTGCACCACCGACAGGTCTCTGTGTCATCAATCCTGACACCCACCACACATTCTTGGACACAGGCTGCACAGCAGGCATGGCAGTTTTATTCACAAATTCGTCTTCTATTCCAATGAAATCAACACTATTTTCCACTCATTTTTCTATCAGAATCAGGGTACTTGATTTTATGTTGAGGATTTTGAGAAATTTGGAATAGAGTTTGTGCAGAGTGATGAAACTGGATCTATTTTCATTCTTCTATATGCAGTTATCTAATTTGTCCAGCAACATGTGTTGAAGATGCTCTCTATTCCAGTGTGAATTTCTGGGCTCTTTATTGAAGATCAGTATCTATAAATATGTGCCTTTATATCTAGGCATTTAAGTTGATTCCATTGTTCAGATTGTAATTTTTTATGCCAATACTAGGATAATTTTCTTACTATCAGTTTGAGTGCAAATGAAATTGGGAATGGTGAGACCAACAGCAGTTCTTTTATTGTTCGGTTTTGTATTAAATATTCTTATTTTTGTTTGTTTGTTTTTGCATATTGAACTAAGTACTGCTCTTTCAAGATCTGTGAAGATTTGAGTCTAAAGAGTGGTTTCTGAGAGTGAAGTTTAACTATCTAGTTCCTTTTTGAAGTCCAAGATTTTTTCATTTCCAGAAATGCTGCCCTTTGGTTTTCTTTTATTTTTAATTTCAATTTTAGGACTGGAGCTATTTTGTTTATTTGCTTCCTCTGTTTTTTTCTATATCATTTTCCTGTATTACTTTTAAGGTATTTATGAACATGTTTTACAAGAACCTCTATCATATTTATACATGCTTTTTAAAATGCATATCCAGTGACTGCTTTGCTGGGGTTGCTGAGTTGTACTGGAGATTCGTCCTGGATAATTTTGTTATGTTTCCATGCTGATATGTTGAAAGAGGGCTTTTGTGTTGCTTTTGAAAATAGGAGCTTCTGTGGCCATGGCGTTTCTTCACAGTAAAAAAGATACTAAATAAGACCGAAGTTGCTACCAGGAGTGTGGTATAAACTATATTCCTTAAATCCTCAGAAAAAGATGGCGTCATTAGAGGCAGACATGTAACGTTAACTCAAATTTTATGTCATGTGACACAAACCTCCCTACAGGAGCACTCTGAAACAGCAGGAGGTACAATCACACATGGAAGGAGGGATAGTGCAGGAAAAGGGGCAGACATAACTGAGTGCTGGTTAATGTGGTCACAACTGCCACCACATCTATTGATTTGTCAGGATGTTCTCTGTGTTTATGGTCTATGAAGTCTGTCAAAACAGTTATCTTTTTGTCACAATTTAAAATATATACACTACACTGTTTAACATGAATTACATGTAAAATAATTCACCTCTGATAGCAGAAATGACTCTGGTGATGACAGAGGATCAAATGCTGAGGAAGGTCTGCAGTGTTGGTGATGATTTTCTATCATGAAATTCAGGGCAAAGCCTCAGTGGTATCCAGTTAGGGCAACGCTTGGGATTAGGGGAGTCACAAGGAGTGAGGGCACACTCTGTGATCCGCACACCCTAACAGGTCTCGAAGTATTCTGCTTTCCCTGAAAACTGTCCACATCAGACACAGATGTGACCCATCTGTATTTTCCTGATTCAGTCACTAAATCTATAAATTTTCTCATATATTTTGTTCATCTAACTTCTGACCTTTGCTCATAACACACATGAGCCACTTATGTGACACTTACTTGAGACCCAGGCTGTTACTCTTTGGGACTTTGGGAAGTTTGTTAGTGAATGAAAAAAGAGATAAAATGTAAAGGAACATGACTGGTCCCAGGTATGGTGAAGGAGAGAGTTTATTATAGCTATGCTGGAGACAACAGCCAGAGGCATGAATATCTAGGAGAGTCCAAAGTGGACATTATCCTAAGACATATGAGGTGTGGAGGGAGTGGGAGCAAAGGGAAGGCAGGTGAAACAGGTGAAGCAGCCTGGATGTCCAAAAGAGATATGAAAAAGACCATATAACTAAAGTAATTGAATTATATATAGAAAAGCAGCTTGGATATGAAAGCCCAGCCCAGGGGTGTAATGTTTAGGGTATCTACAAGCATATGCCAGCCAAGAGTAGTCTATATAAAGTAGTGACTGAGGGATGCAGGAAGAACATTATTTGCAATGACTGCCTTGATTTTTTAAGTAGGAACCTCATCCATTTGTCCCAGGTTTAAAGATTTGAAACCTATATCCCAGGATTTAATTGATGATAAAGAAATGATTAGCACCAACATGTAATCTTCTCTTTGATTACTTCCTGATTACACTAAGGCACCATTGTTGGGTAGTGCAATGGTCAATTGTAATATAATCCATGAAAGTCCAGACACAAGGAAGGCAGGCATTTATTTGGGAATCACTCACAAGTAAATTATAATAAGGTAAAGTACTGCCAAGTTCTTCTGCTGATACTTGTTTTGTGATAGAGTATGTGGAACAGATGTAAAGGCAGAACTGCAAGCAAGGTCACAGCATCCATGCAGAGTTTTTTTTTCCTTTTGTTGACCCACATGCAATAGTGCTAAATGAGTGAAACCTGTCAGAAAAATGATTTGGTCATCAAAGGACTCAAAGCAGGAGGGATTTCAGATGAAATGGTCACTGCATTTACTTGTTTTAAATGAAGTCACTTTCCTGCAAGTGCAACGAAGACAATCATGTCATAGTGCATAAGATCTCTTATGCACAACTATGTTTCTCTAATAGTTGAATTAACTAATCATTTGAACAATTACCTCCCAACTCTCCTTTCTAATAACGGGGTGACTTATCCAAGGGTCCCTTTAATAGTGATACCACAGCTTCCATGACAGTCCTACATCCTCAGGGGGATTGGAAATATGTGAATACATAAAACCATGGCACTAAAAAACAGGTTACAGACTCCTAGACTTCCTATGGTAACCACAGACAAGGAACCAATTTCCTCTTTGAGGAAAAATAATGGTATGAATGACAAAGATGTTAACTAACATACCCCAAATCACAAACATGTGGAAAATATGTAAAAGCAGCTTGTGTTGTGTTTAGTATTTCTCAAGGAATAGATTTTTATTGCTATGTTTATTTAATATGTATACTTATTATATGTATATATAGATGTATTCTATAATGAGGGTAAAACATGTGTCCTTGTGCATGTTAAAATTTCCCCTGTGATATTCTAACCCAAGTTACATTAGAATAATTTAATGTATACTTCATTATTCATCTATCTTTACATTAGTTCCCCTTTTGATACTGCACACACCAGAATTTTGTTACTAATTATTATCCATTTTAAATGGCCATTGCAATGATCAACTATGCCATGTCTCTATATTTATTTTTATGTATGAGTGCTTTTCCTGCATACATATGTGTATACAACATACAATTCTTGTGCCTATGCACTTCCAATCTCCTGTAACATGAGATACACTCACTTGTGAGCAATGATATGGGTACTGGAACTCAAACATAGGTCTTATGCAAAATACGCCCCTGTTCTTCAATGCTAAGACATCTCTCTATCACCAAGATAACAGTTTAAAAGTCTGGGAAACAAAATAGAATTTAGTAAATTTTCATGATACATAGCTTCCTCATTATGTGAATAACTATTGGTATACAATGTTTCTGGATAGGACCCAGCCTAATTGAAGGGTAGGGTCACATTCCTTTACTATCAGTCATTTTAATGATCCCACCACTTCAACACTCAAGAAAGGAAGAAAGCCTCCAACTGTTAAACATTAATAGTAAACTGAGACATAATAAATGTATTTAATGTTAAGGCCTGTTAATCTGGAGTACCTGGATGTATATCCCAGTAACCAAATGGCAGCTAATTATATTAAAATTTCCAGTTCTTTGGGATAAAGTAGTATTCTGGTCTCTGTGGTTACTGCATGCATATTAAACAAAACCCTTATGCTGGAAATGCCAATGAAATCATTTTTATAACAGAAATCTAACCCTTATAACCTTTAATCAGGGATATTTATGCTACATAAACTACCCCAATAGTTCCTACAAAACACATCTCTATTAAGCCTTATGTTGTTCTTTAATAGAAATGTTGCAGATGCAGAGAATTTTAATGGCGAGTCTGATGTCAAATTTATACTTAGCACTAGACATCAATGTAAAAAGCTGTTTATCCCTTGTTGGTTTCCTATTTGAGCCTCTTATAGGACACTAAAATTTGAAGGATCTTATGCCAAATGCATGAACATAGACTCAGACATCTCTTCTAAATCACATCCTTCATGTGTAGATTAATTCTAATTATGATATCTTAAGAGAAATTTGAAATACTGAAAAGCAAATCAGAGCCTCCAAGATTTTTTCAGTACTTAAAATGTATATAATTTTAGGTGAGTGGTTGTGTGCTTGCATGTGTGTGTGTGTGATTACATACACATGTGAGTCTAGGTAATCTTGAAGCCCAGAAGAGACCATCTGATACTTTGGATATTTTCCGCTATGAATTACTGAAGAGAATCTTGATGATGCATATTGGTAAATGTCCTCTTCAAGAACAACACATGCTACTAACTGATGAGGCATCAATCCCGCTTCTGAAAAATTCTATCTTTTTATGAAAATGCCACACTCTCTTCCATGTTCTACTTTTCTAACTCCTTGATGCATCACTTTCTTCCTCCCTCCCCTCCCCCACAAGAGGGATCATTGTTTTAAATATATCTGAAAACCAAGGCTGGTTGTATAAAAATACTTTGTATTCCATTGTTTTTCTACTGAATAGTACTCCATTGTGTAAATGTACCACATTTTCTCTATCTACTGTTCAGTTGATAAAGACTCTGAGAACCAGAGCTGTGAATGCAGAGAAGCACAAGGCCATTAAGGCAAGACCCATCCCCAAAGTGTCTTCATTTCTCAGAAATATGATTTCTTTGTGAATGCACTGGTTCTGCTCTATGTTGGCATACTGGTCATCAGGGCACTTCACACACTGATCCACATCTGAAGAGGAGAGTAATGTATCATTAGTTCCCCTTCAGCATTTTTATTAACACAGCATTTCAATTACATGTACAGAAGAGCCATTCCAATGTCTTCATTGTGTTGTTGAGGATGTCATAGAAGGATATTGCTGCCCAGAAATATTTCCATTTCATAATGCCATTATCTCCATAAGAACAAAAGCAAATAATTTTTGTCTGTTTAGGTGTATTGATGCAAATATGTGACATGATAAGAAGCACAGAATTTTTACTCCATTCTGGGGGTTATGAAGAAATGACTAATATTGGTAAATTACGAATGCTAAATTCATTAATCACAGGTTTTCTGAGTGTTTTTAAAATCCCAGATCTCATGGAGTCAGTTCCTACTGATGTCTTGTCTTTGTCATTTCTGTGAATTCTGTCTCCATGCGATATGAAGACTGTGTTTTCTACTGGGATGGAAATCTAATACATGTTCTATCTCAAGTATTCTGGCCCAAACACATCTAAATACAAGCATCTTTAAATGAAATCAGCAGTTTGTATGAGTGTGTTTATATTCATAGTTGTATATTCATAAATAAGCATCAAAAGTTCTGACTAATTTAAAGTTGTTGGGATTATATGGGGTAAGTAGGAGGGTGAAAGTGAAGAATAAATAATATTTGGGAATTGCATAAATAAGAAATATCCTAAACACAGCCTTAGTTTAGTTGTCTTCTAGCAATAACAACATCAAACTCCGAAGTTTTGTCTAGAAGCTGTAGCCTATCTGTGAAAGTAGAATCCTCAGTACATACTTAGCATTAAGATGCCCATACACATTGATTATGTTCCATTTGGAAATATACAACACCTTGCTGCTTCCCTAATTTCCATCTTTGTGAGACCCAGACTATGTGGATTTACTTATTGGTGAAGTAGGTACTAATAAAGAGCATTAGACAGATAACACAAGGGCCTTTAAAATAGCGTGCTAACAGACTGTTGTGTTGATTAATAGTACCCTATTTATAAGTTGTGATGACCATTATAGGAAATGTATAAAACCTTATAGTAGTTGAACTTAATCACTGGATAAGTGCAGATAGGAATATTGTGCTTTCAGTATTTTAAGGAGTTTATCTAGAACAATGCTTTTGATCTTTATTTAGTTAAATAGTTTAATGATCTGGGAATTTTGTTCAGCTGTGAGAGAATGTATTGTGGTGCTGGAACAGTCTTCCCAAACACAGTGGAAAGCTTTGTGGAGACAGGAAGCCAAGACTCTAGAACTTCAAGGTTGGAAGGACGGCTTTGAAGCTTCCCAAAGTAAGATTATTGGGGAGGGTGAATTTTCTGACCCACAAGTCCAAGCTGGCTATGATGAGCATGCATTTCATTTATGCAAAACAGCAGCACTGAATGCTTTGAATAAAGTACATGAACCAGGAGAAAAAGTTGAATAATATTCAAAAGTGATACAGGGGCTGAGAGAAATATTATCTGAATTCTTACAAAGATTATCCAGAGCAATAGACATACAGATAACTGCTCCAAATATTAGGTGACTTTTGACAGAATCTTTGGCTTATGAGGATGCAAACCTTCAATACAAACAGAAACTGTGACCATTAAAGATCAGATCAGCACCATTGGAGGAATGGGTCTTGTATACAACTAATGTTGAATATGACAATCCAGAGACAGGAACCTGGGTAGGAGAGGCCATTTCTAAAGGATTTAAGAGGAAGCAAGATGAAAAATGACCTAGCCATGAGGAGATACAGACATGGGTTTGGGAAGCAATCTCCAGACGTTTCAAAAGACATCAAAAACCTAGATGTTTTAATTGTGGTAGACTAGGACATTTGTGCAGGAACTGTAGACAAAGCATTTCTAGAAATAATGCTACTACCAGAAATACTTCAAACATAAGCCCTCAGAATTCTGGTCTTTGCAAGAGATGTGTCAAAGGCAGACACTAGACCAAGGAATGCTCTTCGACTACAGAGAGACAAGGTAAGTCTTTGCAGCTGGGAAAAGGGTCCAGGGGCCTCGAAGAAGTGCCCAGATCAAAGGAAATTCGGTCTTTCCCAGTAACAGTGGATGACAACCTCTCTTGGGACAATTAGAAAATCCACAACCTATTGTAACGACTAATGGCACTGTGGATAACAGATTTGTTATTGAGGAGGAGCTATTTGATACTGGAGGAAACAAAAAATGTATATTCTGGCAAACTTCTGTGCAAGATCACAGTCCCAAACTACATGTAATAATGAATAATAAAGTATTTTATGGGGTCCTAGACACAGATAAGGATGTAACAATAATAACTCAGAAAAACTGGCCTTTGGGTTGGCCATTTAAAGAAGTAAATGTTCAATTTCTAGGAATCTGGTCCTTATCTCATGTAAAACAAAATGCCAAATGGATAGAACGTATTGGACCAGAAGGCCAGAGAGGAAGTTTAAGGCTATATGTTGCAGATGCCGCTATGAATCTCTGGGGTCGTGATTTATTACAGCAATGGAATACCCAAATTGATATTCCCCCTGTATCAGACAAGCTCTTGATAGTAGAAAAAATATTGTAAGGTATTACAAAAAAACATATTCCAAACATACAGGCTGTAGAAACAGGATGCTAATGCCAAACCTACAGAGCAACCAAAAGCACTAACCCCAAAATGGCTAACAGTTGAACCTGTCTGAGTAGGTCAATGGCCTATGACCTCTGAGAAATTACAGGCTTTAGAGAAGTTAGTTCAGGATATTGGCCATATTGAAGAATCAACTAGTCCATGGAATTCATATGTTTTTGTTATCAAGAAGAAGTCTGGGAAATGGAGAACGGTTACTGATCTCAGAGCCATTAACAAGGTAATTCAGCCTATGGGCTCTCTACAACTTGGGATGCTACTATCTTCTCTAATACCTAAGGATTGGTCAATTATAGTCATAGATTTAAAGGATTGCTTCTTCACTATACCATTTCAAGAAAAATACAGAGAAAAGTTCGCCTTCATTGTACCTACCTACAACAATTCTCAACCAGTACAGGATTTCAGTGGAGGTTGTTGCCACAAGGTATGTTAAATAGCCAGTATTTTGTGCATAAACCTCTGGAAATAATTTGTAAACAATTTACACAATCATTAACATATCATTATATGGATGACATATTACTGTCTGATTCAAATAAAGATACTTTGGAAAAGATGTTTGAAGCAGTAAAGGAAACGTTACCTTTCTGGTGATTATAATTTTCCCCTGAAAAAATACTAAGAGGAGATTCTATTAATTATTTAGGTTATAAAATAGACTCACAGAAAATTAGACCGCAGAAAGTACAGATCAGAGGAGATCGTTAAGAGACTCTTAATGATCTTCAAAAACTGCTAGGAGAAATCTCTCAATTATACACAATTATTGGAGTAGAAGGGCATGATTTAAAACATCTGAAAATGGCCTCAAAAGGAGATAAGGACCTAAATAGTCCATGAGTCCTATCAGCTGAAGCTGAAAAGGAATTAGAATGGGTAGAAAAGAGAATATTAGAAGCATATGCGGACCATGTAGATCCAAACCTGGACGGCATTCTGGTTATTTTACCATCTAGAGAATACCCCTCAGGAATATTAATGCACAGGGAAGACATCATACTATAATGGGTATTTCTGCCACACAATCAGAATAAAAAATTGTAAACATATATAGAAAAGATCTCCGATTTGATATTAAAAGGTAAGTTAAGACTTCCTCAACTGACTTGAAGAGACTCAGCAGAAATTATTGTACCTTTTACTATTGAGGACATTTCCTCCTTGTGGAAGGATAATGAGCATTGGCAAATAGTTTGCAGTAACTTTTTGGGAACTATTAGTAACAACTATCCCAAAACAGAGAGAATCAAATTCATAAAGAAAACAATTTGGATTCTTCTGCATATCTTGAGACAAACACCTATTTCAGGAGTTCTTATCTTCTACATGGATGCAAACAAATCAGGTAAGGCAGGATATAAATCAGAAAATATAAACAAAATAGTTCAAAGCCCTTCCAACTCTGTACAAAAGGCAGAGTTGTATTCCATTCTCATGGTGTTTAAAAATTTCACAGAGCCTCTAAATACAGTCACGGATTCTCAGTATGCAGAGAGAGTTGTCTTGCATATTGAGAAAGCAGAATTTGTTCATGATAGTACTGAATTAACTTCATTGTTTTTACAATTTCAGGAAACCATCAGAAACAGAACTCATCCTATGTATATAACACACATCAGATCCCATACAGGCCTGCCAAGTCCTTTAGCACAAGACAATGATGAAATTGATCATTTATTAATAGGTAATGTGTTGGAAGCTTCAGAATTTCATAAGAAACACTATGTTAATAGCAAAGGTTTAAAGAAGGATTATTCCATCACCTGGTAACAGGCCAAAGAAATAGTAAGAATTTGCCCAACTTGCTCATTCTATAATCAAACTCCATTACCAGCAGGTTGAAATCTCAAAGGTATTCACAGAAATGAACTTTGGCAAGTGGATTTGTTTCACATCCCAGAATTTGGGAGTTTGAAATATGTATACATACCATAGACACGTTCTCAGGCTTCCAAAGGGCTGCTGCCCTCAGCTCTGAAAAAGCTGATTCTGGTATTATACATCTCTTAGAGCTGATGGCTGTTATGGGTATACCTGCACAAATAAAAACTGACAATGCTCCAGTTTATGTCTCCAGAAAATTGGAACAGTTTTTCAAATATGATCATATATAACATGTAGCTGGAATACCTTACAGGGCAAGCATTAGTTGAAAGATCTAATCGAACCTTGAGAGAAATTCTTCACAAACAGCCATGGGGAACAAAGACTCCCAAACACAGTTACATAATCCTTTACTAAAGTTGAAATTTCTTAATGCTAATGAGAAATGACAAACAGCTGCAGAAAGACACTGGACTACAAAGAAAACTTCTGATCTGAAAACCAGTGTATTTTAAGGATGTTGTGACCTTAGTCTGTAAGCCAGGATAGGTGTTACACCGGGGAAGAGGTTTTGATTTTGTTTCCACAGGAGAGGAAAATCTTTGGATTCCATCAAATTAATCAAGATTCAATCTGAACAGAAGAAACCTCATGAGGAAGAAAGACGACAGCTCATCTACAAGGTCATATTTTACTATGTGCTACTATGTGTAAGGATACCTCATAAAATGAAAAGGAAGTGTTTTGTTTTTCTTTACAGGAAAACTCAACTCCAAACAGTGAAAAACTACTGGATGTAAGGATACCTGAAGAAGAAAGGATAGCTACCAAGAGGACCATCAAACATGCAATAATACAATGTGTGTTATCAATGTCTGCAACTCTATATCTTGTTATTATAATTTCCATTTCTCTTTGTTTCTTAAAATGCCTTACTTTAAATTCATTTAATTGAAGCTGGCTTTAGAGTTTTATTGGCTCTCCTACTTTAAATCCAAGCGTATTGTTAAAATACAATTCAGAATTTCTGTATTATATCAAAGAGCCATTGATATAAGACAGAAGAAAGCAAAATTAGGGACTGTCATCAGTGTATACTCGGTTTCTTTTCTGAAAGTCTAATCTTCATGTGTATTATCTTCCTTGGGGTTGTCTTTCCCAGTATGCATACATATAAAATTTACTTTTCATTTATTGTTTAATTTGACAATACTTTATGGAAAATTTTAATAAGAGTGGAGACAATGAATACCATTATCCATTTTCTGCTCATTTCACTTAAGTTATGGGTTCCTAATGGATCTCTGACTGGCTTCAACTCCCCATGTGGTTCAGTCTTACTACAAAAAGTTTCCCAATTCTTTGTTCAAGGAGTTTGAATTAAACACATGCACCACAATACACACTTGACCCCCATCTCACCTTACTAGGTATTCTTTGACTTTACTCTCAATGTGGTACAATGCTGTCAATAGGTTTGCCACAGAAAACCTTAATATATCAAGATTTGTTCACTGTATTCTATGAGGCTTTGTTTCTTTTATGTTATTTACTTCTATCTGAAGAAACATTGGACTTTGTTAAGAGTCCTTTCTGCACAATTGAAGAAAATAATTGAATTCTACCCTTGAGTTTATTCATGTGGTATTTTACTCTTCACTACTGCATATCTTGAGGCATGCTTGCATCCTTGGAATGAAGTCATCTTGGTTGCAGAGACTGATCTTACTGTTGTGCTGTTGAGATCTGAGAGGTATTTATTCCAGTATTGTTACATCCATGTCTATCAGATATTGTTATCTGGATTTACTTATTTCAATTTCCTTTCATAGAAAAACTTTTGCTCCATTTATAGAATGTTTCTCATTATTTTCCCCATGAATTTAACAAAAGAATGTTTGTATTGTTAAACCAATTTTATTGTCTGTGTATTTTGATGAGAAAATATGACCATTAACATTCAATTCTTATTGAAAAGCAGTTGTAAATTATTGTCCGTTTATGGTTATTGCAATGTTTGTTGTGTTTCTAATAGCTGATTGTCTGACTGTTGTTCCAGTGATGGCTATATGTTCCTTTACTTCTTAGGTTTATCTGGATGTTTTATCTGAAAGAGTTATTCGATTACTTTCATAGTCTTACTTCATTGATTATGCATTCTGTAATTGTTCACATTAGAGAACTTTCTTCTGTCTCTTTCTATAGTCAAAGGTAATTTTGCTTGATGTAGTACCTAGGATTGGCAGCATATGACTCTAAGTAATTGAGATGCATCACTTTTACTCTCCTCCTTGAAGAGCCTTCTCAGTATAATCTGTTGTTATCCAGATGGTCCCTTTATATAACTGGAACTTCTCTTCTGCAGTCTTCAAATTTCATTCATTTGTAGAATAAAATTTACATTAAAAAATCAAGGGCTCCTTGTCTCTAACGTTTTATCTTTGATATTTAAATGACAATTGTGTCTAGAAGTCTATATATCATGCTGTATTTTACTGGATACAATGTTAATGAATTTAGTGTTTCCTTCTCCTCTTGGGCCCACACTTTGTAAATTTGATCTTTAGTCATATTGCCTTGATTTCTTGGTTTTTAAATTCCACTTGTATTAGTTTTGTCTTATTTTGAATTTGGATTCCTACTCCTTTTCTTCAAATCTTCCATACCATCTTCAAGTTAAATTATTCTCATGGTGATTGTTTCAACTGAGAGTTTTATTTGATTTTTTGCTTTACCTTTATATAATTTAGTTTGAACTTTTTATCATCTTGTACCTTTATAGAAATCCTTTGTCACATGATCATTAAGTGCTTAATACTCTGCAAGTTCTTATGGTCTCATTGTTTCTCCAAGAAGTGATTTGTGTCCTCCTGAATTTTTCTGTAACACTTTTATAATCATTCTTTTATTTCCTTGTTCAGTCTCTCATTAACCATACTCTCCTTTACATTTATTAATGCAATATTTGGAGCCATGTTGCTTTGATATCTTCCTGTATATGTGTTTGTAGCTGTTTCTGCTTTTAATTTGCATTTCTGAAAGCAGAACACTGGTTGAATTGTCTTTAATCCCCAGTATTCTTCCCGTGTATGTGTTTGCAATGCTCAGGTGAGGTGTGGGTAGAAAAGACATACACTTTCACTACTGCCCTCTGGATGGATATGCAGATCAGTACTGACAACTTCAGCTTATGTGTATTTCTCCCTGAATATGACCCTGCTCACACTTGGGGAAAGAAAAAAATCTCCAAGTTTCATACTATCGAGGAAAACTAAGATTATGCTCGAAGACTTTGCTGAAGTTACAGTCTTTAAAATCACCCTAATATGTAATAGGTTGTTTGAATGGGATACCTCAAAACCGAACACATTAGACTTTGTCTCTATAAAATACTCATGACCAATAATGGGATATATATCCTATACTGATTTTTTCTAACAATGCTCCAAATAAGAAAACTTCAGACTCCCTCAGAAGTTTGAATGAAATATGAAATAATTAATGGGAGAAAGCAAAGTATCTCTAGTGATAAAGTACTTTTATAGTGTATGATTCAGAGCTAGAGCCATGACTCAGAGTTAGTTAACCATTCCTGATCATGAATAAGACTCAAGTTTGATTTTTAGCAGTCACTGTGTGGAACTAAGCTTTCTCCATTTCCTAGGACTCAAATAACTCTTCTGTCATCCACATGAACTACAGTCACAGTAGTTGCATGCATACATGAGGACAAAACACCCATACCCACAAAAAAGAAAAAGCAAGTTAATAATTAATAGAATATTGAATATGCATCCTAAAATGTTTATTTATGGTTAGAAGTATTGGCAATTTAGGAACTCTTTGTCAAAAGCATAATACAAAATTAAATAATAAAAATGAATTGTTTATGTATTTTTAATTTACTCCATCGTTACAATAGCCTAACTTTTCAACATCTGTGTTATCAAGAGAATATTGCTCAATTTATTGGAAATTATATTAATTTTGACAAATGATGTACTCTCATATTTATAATCAGGATCAGATTTGGATATGATAAAAATGCACTGTATGCATGTTGTAAATCCTCAAAAAATTAAGAGTGTAACATCAAAAAGGAGAAAAGAAGAAACATAAATTAGGAAGCTTGATATTGGTTCATAATATGACAACTTATTACATTAAGTATTAAGGAAGCACAAATGTTACCACCTGACAGTATTACTACTATGTAATGGAAATCAGCACAATTTGGTCAGACACACCTTTGTATTTCCTGGGTCCCACTCAATCATTCCTTAATACACATGGAACTGTTGTCCATGTGGAAAATATGGACTATACTTTCTTATCTTCACCTTAATTCCAAGACCATGTGGGAAGTTCCATATCTGGAAAATGTTATATTCTTCCTCAAGTTCTTCTTTTTTATTCATATTCACTCTGCCCCCAATAGGATTTCTGAATTGGGTCATCATCAGAAATGCATTCAGCTGTAAGACAGGCAGCATCTTATATTATGTTTGCCCCTCATTGAAGAAAAAAAATCTTATTTTATCTTAAAGTCAACATTATTGCAGGTGCCCAGGGAAGAAATCTCAGTGAAAGTAAATGGATGAATAAGATTATAATAATGTTCTTCGAATTTTAGTTTCCTAAGAGGAACTGACAAACACATACAGAGACATACATGCAGACACCAAACAAAGGTATGCATCAAACTGGTACACACACACACATACAGACACAGACACACACAGACACACACACACATATTGAGAGAGAGAGAGAGAGAGAGAGAGAGAGAGAGAGACTCACATCCATCCAGAGATACAAGCAAAATGAACCCGTGCAATTTTTGACAAACATACACACATACACATACATACATGCCCTGGAATTTCTATACATATGCAGGCAAACATATACACAGGTATATTCATCCAAACATACCTACAAAAAACTGAAAAAAACACCCACAGAAATGTACACATACCCACAATCATACAGGAAAAAACACACAGATACAAACATCAACAGAGAGATTCATTGAGAAAAAGAAAAACTTATCCATACATCATAGCACAGGCAGCCACACACACAAAGTCACAACAATGGAGATATACATATTTGTAAGCACATGGATGGAAATGTACAAATATACAAAAAGTCTCTTGCAGACAGATTCATTGCCAAATACACACAGGTAGATATACACTGGAAAAATACCCATATAGAAAGACACAGATAAATTAAATATCAATTCCACAGAAATTCAGACAGATACTCATAGAAAATTATATGAAGGCATGCACACACAGACATGAACAGAAAAAGACAAACATGCACACATACAGAATGAGAACCCTCTAGCCATACACAGGAATGTACATGTATGTACTGAACTGGATCACAGCACCATTGCCTGTGTAATAAGAATCAGAATGTCAACTGTGGTCCCCAAAGCTGATAGTTGGGGAAGAATCAGGTGAGAACATTATGAGTATCATTCCCTACACTATTTACAACATTCTTGATGATTAATATGCAAAGATCTCATCTAATGACAGTTTTCATGAGAAAGGACGATAATGTTTACAGTACTAGAACCGGTGTGATGATATTCAGATGCTCAGTTACAAAATAACTGATTGTCCTTGCTGCAATTTGTCTTCTGCCCCATTGCCTTTGCACTAGATATTTCTACCAAAGACTACATTTACTCACTCAGTAGAAAAGGAAAGGCTCAGACAGTTTTCTCTTGGGGGGAATACTTCCTAGTTCACTGAGTTTGGGGATCTGAAAGACCCCTGAAGATATGACATCCTTACATCAAATACTATCCAGTTGAAGAAATACTACCTTCCAGCAGCTGGAACCATTTCCTTTCCCTTTGTCCATTGGCTGAGTATGTACTTGTAGATCCACCTCATGCAGTGCATGGGTCAAAGCATATACAGCATTGTATATGTCGTAACTGCCATGACTAAAGGCCATGTCAGAAGTCCGCACCAATAGCCATTACATCGAGGTATACCATGAGTATTTCTTCAGTGTCTTACAGTTAGATGTGGAAACTTCACAGTTAAAGTTCATCCATTACATCTTTGCAAGGTATTCAACTTTGTTTTGTTTGTTGTTGGGACAAACTTTTTAAAACCAGAAATATCACCATGATGCTGAGCAAAAGCTAGAGTCATTTGGGTTTTATGAACCATTATGTCTCTTTTACTTGTCACATACCACTGTGAGGTAATGGTCCATATTCTCTGTAAACCTCAGGATTCCCACAATCGAAAGCTCACACCAAGAGTACTGTCTGAGTCTCCATAAATGATAACGGCATTTGCAGATGATGTCTTAATTTGGTTGTAATATACTTCAGCTCTTGACAAGTATAACTGCATGTTTATTGGAATCATATTTACAAACGCAAGGCATATTGACTTTTTTCCAAATCTCTTCTCAAATATGAGTGAAATTGGGTGCCCTGATCATTGTCAGATATGAACAGCCCTACCCAGTTCCATCTGAAGTGAAGTAAGACAGAGACCATGGCCAAGGCTAAAGATGTGTACTTGGGGACCATTTGGTACAGATACGGATATTTTTCATGATCACTTAGGACTGGGTAGAAGGATCCGTATGTAAGCTGAATGACCTAGAATGCAGGGAGCACTATAAGGTTCCATGAAGTCCTAAGAACTTGTAAACACATTTTTTTCTGCAAAGACTTCTAGAAAACCCCCTTGGCTAATTCCCTTAGTTATTACTTCTTCCCTCATCTCTATTTGAAATAAGGAATTGTGGACAGCCCATCATTCTCTAAATAGTACTCATGAGCTACAAAGATTGACATAGAGGAAAGTCTAGAACCCTCCTAACACAGTCTTTAGTATCTGGGAATGAGGCCCATGAGGACATCTTTTCAGTCAAACCAAAACCATAAAATTCTTACCTGATAGGGTTTCCAGAGATACAGGAATGGAAGAAGTATTACAGATATTTCCCAGTTTGGTCCTGTAAGTATCACATCACATATGATATCTTTCTCACAGTAATAATTAGGGAAAAAACCAGGGTCTTGTCCCAAAATTCAAGAGAAACTCTAAAATTAATAAACACTGATGCAATTGTCTTCATCGAAATTAAATACTAAAGATTTATTTGGTAATAGATCAGGATTCCTGTTGACCTCATCCAGGGTAAAAGCCAAGGCTAGTGAAAACTTGTAGTTCTCATTTGGTGCACAGTGTTTAATTTGGACAGAAATCATTACATGATTATTTGTAGACAATACAAGGATTATCTTGTAGTGAAAAGTATTCCCAACCTCCCTCAAATATTGAAACAAATATCTTTTGTTGTGAGATTGGAAAGCATAAGAATTTGAAAACTTGCAAAAGCTTTGAAGTCCATGGGTCTGCATGTTTTCTAAATAAGATGTTCCATCGATATCTTACCCAGAAAGCATTTTCCACCTCTGGTTTGTGAGTGCTACTTCAGAATGTATAGATTGGTCACAATCATTATGCAAACAGTAAACATATCCAGCTTCACATTGAAATTATTGATTAATACAAAAAATGCACACGATGTGTTACATAAACAGTTTATTTTACTTTCTTAAGAAAATTACTGAAAGGGCTAAGATTGACAAAGAATCACAGATGAGTACACAATAGTTTTTATGGGACAATATTTGGCTATGGACTTACAGCTCATGATAATTAGTGGCCAATACAGTTGACATATCCTCTCACACCCATCAAAACCTTGCTCATGCTTATATTTCAGGTTTAACTATTGCAGACAAAGATCTTATTTAATACTTATTTTTAAATAAATTCAATCATAAAAGACATAGTAAAAGATTTGAATGTCGAGGACAATAATCACTGCCAGGGAAGGTGGAGGTGGAATCCGAGGCTCCTGGCTGGTACGGCTGCAGGGACCGCTTGTCACCTCAGCTGCACAGCGTGTCCAAGCCTCGAGAGGTTGTGAGCAGGGTTTGTCCACACCCCTCATATAAACGGTTCTGATGGCTCGTAACAAAGGGAGAGGACATGCTGGCTATACCCTTAATATTGAGGCCATTGGCTTCAGCAGGGGGAGAAAGCCACCTGATGTTGTGTTGAAGCCACCACTACTGTTTTCTGATAAAGATTACAGGTCATTGCCCCCAAAAACAGTAGAAGGTGAGGATTACATACTAGCCTTGAAACAAGAGCTGAGAGAAACAGTGAAATGAACGCTATATTTTATTGAAACACCTGCAGAAAAACAAGATGATATTGAAAGGTATAGTAAGCAGTATGGGAAGGTATACAAAGAAGAATGGATACCAGACTGGAGAAGCCTTCCCAGAGACATGATGCCAAAGAAAATATGCAAGACAGCGGCTCCAAAATCCAAAACAGCCAAAGCTTCAGACAGAGGGCCTTCACTCACTAATTCTGCAAATGTGTTGAAAAAAAATGATGAATTAGAAAAGGGAGGTGATAGTGAAAAATCGGATGAAGAAAATGAAGAGAAAGAGGGGAGCCAAAAGATGAATAAAGACGGTGATGATGAAAATGACTATGAAGAGTAAGAGGAGTATGATGAAGAGGAGCTGGAGGAGGAACACGACTTCATTAACTCCTACTTCAAAGATCTGAACAGGAGAGAGCTCTTGGACCCCAGACCGACAGCGGGGAGGCCAGCATGGGACTGATCTGGACCCCTCAAATGTGAGTGTCAGTGAGAAGGCCTGGGCAACCTATGGGGCCTTGAGCAGTGGATCAGTGTCTATCCCTGGAATACAAACTGTCATCGTGTACCCATAGCACAAAGAGGGATGCTCTCTCAGCCTGGACTCTTAGGGGAGTGCCTGGACCCTACCTGGGGCGAAATGACAGACTCTAGATATCCCCTATGTGGAAGGAATTGGCAATAGGGTGGGAGGCTGGGGGGGGAAGGGGAGTGCGGGAGGAGGGGAGGGAGAGGGAACTGGGATTGACATGTAAAACAAGCTATTTAAAATTAAAATAAAAAATGATAATAAAAAAAGATTGGGATGATTTTGGTGCAGACAGTGATGATAACATGGATGAAGCAACCTAGTAGCCATGGGATTTCTTTTTTGTGGTATAGCTCCAAGCATTTGGATTTGAATTACTTTACTTCTAAGGATTGAGTCCGTATTTTCTTTCGTTCAGTGTTTGATTTGACGAAGTCTCACATTGCTCTTCAGAACCAGTCTGTGTTTACACACGTGACCTTATCCCAGCAGCACCTCTGATACCCCCTGTTTATGGAGTGGTGTTGTGCGGTCTTTGTTTTATCTGGATTTGAATGTGCCTGATGAAGACTTGCTCAAACTATTCATACTTAAAAAAGATCACCCTTGATATCTGCTGACCTTTTGTAAAGCTCTTACTAGTCCTAGTGGATTTCTATTGATACCGCACATGGAGCACTTTAAAAACGAACTGTAAAATGATTTCTCTTACCAGGTCTGTTCTGTTTTATCGCACTGACTGCATAGACTCAGCATGTTCTTCAAGTGCAGACTCTGTAGATGAGAGTGTTGGAGGTAGGAAACATGCTCACAGCAAAAAGTAGTGATCTAGATGAGATAACCCTCACAGTTTATGTCTCAGCAAAAACAAAGGCTTTCATGTGGGTGGAAGGTTATAAAGGCTTGCCTTTGGGGATAACTCCATGCCTTACAATGAATGAATTAAAGATTTCACTGTACTAATTTTGATATCTTCAATTCGTTGAGTTTATGGAAAAATAATTGAGACATACTGTTAAATTTTCTGCTTTGTGTAAGTGGAAATGAATCATGGATATCTAAACTTAATGATAGAATGATATCTGTTAGTATAGTGAAGGGCAGCGCCCTCAGTTATTTAACACTAGATTCAGAAACTGCCAGTCAATTATAGAATCATGGAAATGAACTCAGGTCAATCTGAAATTACAATTGATTCTTCTTGTCTTTACTTACAGGTTTACCCTATAAACAAGTGTACTATGGGAAATGAAATAGTTGTGAGAAACATTTTTCTGTGAAGTTATAGTTTGTTTTTCTGATCTTGTATCTGTGTTAGAAACTGTAGTTAATTTGTACGGTCTGGAGAGATTCCAACATTCCTTTCTCAGGAGAAGGATCACTTTCAATGGCAATACTTTTTCAAATACTTCTACATGGGTGCAATGGCCCATGACTTGTCTGTATAGTGCTGTACTGAC